>NW_027430609.1:0-11357 GCF_044706935.1 Curcuma longa | reverse complement strand
GAGGTTGTACACTCGAAAAATGATAAAGGTACCTCATAGTAAACGGTAGGAATTCGGAGCCAATTGGGATAAGGAGAAGCGGAAATAATTAGCTAGGTCGTGGAAGGGTTGGGGAAGAGGAAAACGCAAACCTGCTTCCAACTGCCCTTGGAAGAAGGTGACATAACCCGGAGGAGGATTATGGGGTCGCTGAAGGGAGGTAGGCACCCTAATCAGATGATCGCTAGGGATACCGTAGATTGGTCCCGAAGCAGCACCACATCGTCTGAGCATAACAAAGAGGTCTCGGCCTCGTACCAAGGGACTAGAGTTCCCATAAGAGGGCAAGAAGAGGAAAGCAGTAGGATAAATAAAGAAACACAAGCGGAGGAAGGAAAAAGCAGAGAAGAAGTCGATCGACGCGGAGGAAGGAAGAAAAAGAACGAAGACCCTAGGGCTTGGCAACAGAACAAAGCGAAAAACGTCCTAACTCAGATAGTAGACTTACGAGGAGGAAGCAGACATGGTCGAAGGGGAGGAAATCCTAGGAGCGATAGGAACGCGAACAAGATCCGAGGGAAATCGGAGCACAAGAACACGCGGGAGTTAGGGTTCGAAGTGGCAAGTAAAGAAGACAACGAAACACGGGGGGTTTAAGGAGAACGGTCGAACAATCAGGACCGTTGATAAATAAACCAAAGCAATCGGCGAAATGAACGGTGGTCAATCCAGGCCGCTGGACGCCGAGATTAACGAAGGAGATTAAACGAGCGTAATAATCGCAACTGACCAGGATCCAATAGACAGAAAGGCGAAGTGAATCAAACTCGGGTTCAGTCAGTCGAACTACGTCTCCTTCGACTAAACTAGGTTGGGAGGCTTGTGATCCGGATGGAATGACGTGGGAAAACACGTAGGATAAAAGAGTCCCACAGAGGACGTGTGGAAAGGACGTGGCGGCCAATAAGGAGAACTCGATTCCCCCGAAAGGAGAAGAGGGTGGATTAAACCCAGGTCTTAGGCAGAGGAGCCACCTCCCCAGTATCACGACCCAGAAGCCCTGCCAACTACCCCAAGGAGAAGAACTACCCATGTCACCCCTAACCTCGAGGTCGGCACTTACCACAACACCTCATATGAGCCTCCCCACAGCTGGGGCTAACATCCTACGTATACTCAACGAACCGACCTCATTGTCGGCCCATCACGACCTTCGAGCCCAGGTCCTTTACAACGATAGGTATACCACCCCATCAAAAGATCAATACATAACCTAAGTCCGTAACTGAGCTCGACGCACCTAGCTGAGCTCCTCATAGCTCGATCGCGTCATCCGACCTCACTAACGGATCGTATATCTTCACTACCAACACTCGTACAACCCAAGTATGCATAAAACTCCCTAGCCCACCTACCTGCCAGGTCAGAAGTAGGGCCATTACACCAGCCGTGCTCCTTCAGACCTCAGCATCCGATACCCTACAACTATCAGGGAAGTAAACTACATCCAAAAGTCGACCTCATGATTTGGTATCGACATCACATACCGACCTCATGGCCTGGTCGCAACATCAGATGCCTACCTCAAGATAGGGATCCCGTGCTAATTCCTTCAGTAACACAGCAGGTAACAAGCTCGGGACGGACCGAACACACCCCTTCAGCGCAGTTGAGAATACCTTGCATCCATGCATCTCAACCGCCCATATCGGCCACTCTTGACGCGGAGATGATACCAACGGATCGATGTGCCTCTTTCTTCCTGTGACCTATCCGCAAGAAGCGATGTGTACACCAAGTCCCTTTACTTGGTCCTGACCGATCACATCCATTCAAAAAGGATAAGCCGCCTGGATAAACCGTCTGATTTGAGGAATCTGTCACACACGTGACCCAGTAATTCCGCCCTTTCCTCCAATGACAGCCACACAGATCCGAAGGTATCGCTCCCTCCTGCTCTATATAAACCTCTCAGGTATGACATTCCGTCTATGTTGAATCCTCCGCATACACTGGCATTTTCTCTCGGTCTGACTTGAGCGTCGGAGTGGCCACGCCGGGATTCCCCGGCGCCCAGCTAATCCGTGCGTTCAGTGCCCCCCTTTTCAGGTCCTTTCTCCTCCGCTGTGGAAATATCGGGTGACGCGGCCTCCCCCTGTCTGGTGATTCAGCGGTCATCGGTAAGGAGCCGGAACAGAGTCCATGATCAATCAACCATAATCTCGAGGAATCCGAAGTCCTAGGATCGTTTCCCCAAATCTTGTCACTTAGTTGATTTCTCTTCGATCAAGGTCAAGGAACTTGATTTCACTTTCACTTCCCCCATCACGAATCCAAATTACGTGAACTCCCAACTCTTTTTGTGATAGTTTAGTGATTGATTCCACGTCCCTGTGGTTCAATATTTTTTCATTATTTGATGACATCCTGTATACTTGCTGGAAGCTATCAAGTTTTTAGCGTCGTTGCCAAGTGAACATCCCAACACCAAGGACTATGTGCAAATTTTTACTAAGCTTTTACATTAAGAGTCTTTTGCCATTTATACATTTGCTTCCATTTAATTCTTTTAATTCTTTCTTTCTTTTTATTGGTACAATTCTTTGTAAATTTTTTATTATTATTCTGGAATTTTAATAACATATTCTTTTATTATGCAAGCGTAAGTCCAAACCAGTGGAGTTTTCTTTCGACCTAGAAATCGAAAGAACCTACCGGAGGAGATTTCACTCTCATAGACTTGACATTCAAGAAGACACATCAGAGACCATGGCCCAAAAGTCTTTGAAGGACTATGCAACACCACAAGCGAGAGGAATGACATCTTGTATCGCCGTATCAAACATAGAAACGAACAACTTTGAAATCAAACTGGAATTCATTTCAATGATACAACAGAATCAGTTTGGTGGAGGACCTAATAAAGACCCAAACTTACATTTGGAGATATTATCAGACAACTGCAGCACTATGAGAATGCAAGGGGTTAGTTTTGATGTCATAAGACTCATGCTTTTCAAATTTTCACTCAGAGACAAGGAGAAGTCTTGGTACTATTCTCTACCCTTAAATGGAATTACTATTTGGGACCAATGTGAATAAGTATTTCTGAACAAGTTTTACCCCCCAAGTAAGATGACCCATATGAGAAACATGATCTCAAGCTTCATGCAGCTAGATGGAGAATCCTTATTTGAAGCTTGGGATAGATTCAAAGGAATGTTGAGGAAGTGCCCACACCACAGACTCGAAAGATGGTTTATCATTCATACTTTCTACAACGGAATCAATAATCAGACAAAAGTTTATTTGAATTCCGCTGTAGGAGGTGCATTAATGAATAAGAGTCTAGAAGAAGTCGAAGAATTAATAGAAAGTGTGGCACTCAATCATCATCAGTGGGCCAATGAGAGAGGTAGCATTTCTAGAACTCCTAGGAAATATGAAGTTGATACTCTCACTTGATTAACTGCGTAGATGGATGCCTTTAGTAAAAGGGTAGAAAATATGAATGCTGGAAAGGTCAATGCGATGGATGCATCTTGTGATACTTGTGGAGATTCCGGTCACATGAGGGAAATGTGCCAAGTGGGAGCACTTCAAGCTCAAATAACTCAGTATGAACAGTGCGACGCAGTTGGTACATACAATCAGAGGAACAACCTATACTCAAACTCCTATAATCCGGGTTGGAGGAATCATCCCAACTTTTCATACCGCAACAACCAAAGACCTTCTTATCAAGCTGGCCTCAAGCCAAGTGAAGAAGTATCTGACCCCCATAAAATCTCAAAAATTCTGGAATAATTACAAAGTGATATGGTCAAAGTCAATGAGAAATTAGACGACCATGACAAGAGGATGAGGATGCAAGAGACATATATTGCTCAGATCAGCTCTTCCATCTCTTCCAGACAAGTGGGTGCACTCCTAGGAAAATCATACTTCAACCCGATGGAGTATTGCAAAGCCATAAAGCTTAGGAGCGGATGGACCATGAAGGGTAAAGAAGCTCAAGTGACTGCTCCTTTAGAAGGTATTACAAGCACAACAGCCGCTGAGCAACCTCCTTCCTCTACACCAATTATTGAAGATGAATTGGAGGAAGTCGAGACCGCTATGCTCGCTGAAGTACCAACGAAGAAACTATTAGTGCGAAACATACCTTTCCCGCAAAGGCTCCTATACAAGCAGAAGGATGATGAGACAACATCGATGAAAGTGATCATAGGGACTCAGTACAATTCCCTACACTTCCGTGCACCTCTCCAATATAGAAAAGCCACGACCAAGCTTTAGTGGCATTGAAATCAACACCCACAAAGTAGTTAGAACAAAAGAATTAAATAATAAAGAATAAATGAATGAATAAATAAATAAATGCATAAATGAATAAATGAAACCAATCAATGAATAAACAAATAAAATGAATGAACAAATAAGAACACTTATATATAGTCTAAAATAAACAAACATCATGTGAGTCTCCGGCAACGACGCCAAAATTTTGATGTGGGGGTATTGTATGGGAATATTTTATTTATATATTTTATTTCCCTTATTTGTTTGTGTCACTACACCTGTTATCAAAATTAATTATTTATTTTATTACCAAACCCCTAACTATCGCTAAAGTAGTATAGAGAGGTCCGAATCGTCTCTCTCAGACTCAATGACCGGAAGTTATTATGGACATTTGGTGCAGGGGTTTAATTGTAACTTTATTCCTAAAATTTACAAATGAATATCAAATTATTATACAATTAATAAAGAATCCTAAATCTATATTATTTACAAATTAAATCTAAACATGCATCCTATTTACACATTATACATACAACAACCATTTTTTACAATTACAACATGCTTTCTATAATGACTTGACGCCACAACAGATATGTACAATAAACATATGTACAATATGCAACAAAAGAACATGTCTACAATATCAAACAACAATTCACACATGCCAAAACATGGTAACAAATACTATCATGTTATTATACAATGCTAACAAATCTAGTTCAAATACAACTTACAACATACAACATGAATCTCAAAATTACAAATTACTCCACAACTATATATACATTAATGACAAACATACAACATATATTTACAATATCATACACATACATCAACTTAAATAGACAAACAACAATTGTAACATGCACATTCAACACAAGACACAAAACACACAACCTACAACATGATTTAAATTCATTTACATGTGATCACAAACGCTGCATATCACGTAACCGGTTAACATTTCTTCCAACCATCACTACAAGTTTGACGTCAACTACATTCCATCACATTATTTGCAATCAAGTATTCCATGGTTCAACTCATTATACAAATTCAATTCATTTTATTCAACACAAGCCGATTAAGCATCAACATCATTTCCATTCAAATTCCACAACTAAATCATTCTATCCCAATTCATTTAAACAATCACTTATCTCTGAATTACAAACACAAATTCCATGATTAATTACTCCATCACATACACTAAATCATGTGCACACACAAGATAAAACAACTTGTATTGATAATTGCATAGGTGAGCAGTGATTACACATCTTAATCCAGTCAACAAAGTATCATCTTCTCATATTCAAACCATGTCAACAATAAACAGAAATCACAATTTCTATGCTATCTGTGAGTATGAATTATTATATAAAACAAATAGATAACACCACAAAGCAACAATCGGCTACTAACAGGAGTTGTGGAATCAACCAGAATTAAAGGTTTTGAATTCAATCGTGTTAATCAGAACAACATGAAACCAAACCAAAAGCTAAGTTAGCATTAGAGTTAAAATTAGGGATTAACAATCAGTGTTAAAGTTATATTACAATTAAAGTTAGGATACAATTTATTTACAGTGAATGGGGGGTTTTTGATTAAGGTTTAACAGCTAACAGAACTAACAAAAACAACAAAGCTAAGGAAACCGGTAATAACAGAGCTGCATCTAAGGAACAGAGGGAAAAAGTTTGAGCTAGGGTTAAGGGGTGTCTTCCCTCAATCGATACGAATTGAGATAAAACAGGGGATGAAGACGGTCACCGTCCCGATTCAGCACAGAAAAACTCCAAGGACCGGAAAGGAAATGGTGCCGGTGGAGGTGGAATTCACCGGAGAAGTCACCCAAGGTGAATCATGAATGGAGGCAGCGAAGGTGAGAGCATCCTCCTCAATCCTTCATCCCTATTGAAGTCACAGACAAAGACGTCAGAACAATAAAGCAAAACCCTTACCTTACTATTTTTTCCTGTGACAATGGGGATGAACGGCGGCCGACACACTTGCTGAAGTCACAGACAAGAGGCAGAGGGATTTCCGTTGAAATCACAGACGGAATCCTCTTCGGCCCAACCGTAGGGGAGGTGGTTAGCACTCGTCGCCTATCCAAATCGCCGGAGCCATCGGAGCTGATCGAGCGATCGGGGAAGAGGAAGAAAGCAGAGTGGAGGAGTGGGGAAGCGGGGAAGCTCAGCGGCGAAGAAGGAAGAAGAAATCGCGCGTGAGAAGAAACGGCGTGAACCCTAGCGATCCGAGCCTCCCCCTGTTTCTGAATGAGTGAAGCCTTTTATTTCCTCATGAATCGGTTCAACTCAATATGATTGAGTTGAGCTTGGGTTTGAGTTGAGCTCAGGTTGAATTGATTTAACCATGGGCTAGATTAAATACAAATTGGGCTGAGCCAGATTGAAATTGGCTGAGCCAAATGGGATTTGGCTCAGCTGATTTAGTTTGGGCTGGTTGAATCAACTGAATGTAGGCTGAATCAACTGATTTGGGCTCAAATTGATTTCCGATTCAAACCCGATTCAAACCAATTTAAATTTTGTTTGTAATTTAGCCCTCCAATTCTCCTTATCTCTATTCTAATTCCTACAAAAATCAAAGACCACAAAAATTAATATCCATAATCACCCAAAAATCATGAAAAATTAGAATGAAGGTATAATTTCATCCAACATACGAATCAAGCTCAATAAACCCAATTTCGACATGAAATATAATCAATTTAGTCCAAACTAAACCCTAATTGACCCTGTCAAGTAGCTTGTTATCAAATCCCCCACACTTATTCTTTCACGTCTCGTGAAAGTAAACTAATATACATTATTTTTCACCCTAACAATATCAATCAAATCAGAAAATTACAATAACCAGTTATATAAGAGTGTCAAATCCTAGAAATTCAAGCAATCCAGAACTCAAGTTTTACATGGTTCAACAAAATAGAAATTTCAGTCCACCCTAAATAAATTGAGAATGATGATAAAAAAACCACACAGGATAAATAGTGTGTGGTTGCTCATCCTCATAATCGGGTAAATGGTGGATCTCTCTCAAGCTACTTATGGGTCATGCACTACCATAGGCTTGCTCATCTTCTAATCTCCACCACTATCATATGCATAAAATTGCATAATTCATAAAGATTTATTACAAAAGAATAAGGAATAAGGAATAAAGAATAATGAATAATAGAAAGAAAATAATGTGTAAGGGAAAAGAATGGGGAAAATAGAATCAAGAATATAAGTGGAAGACATGGGAAATCTGCTATACGTCATAGATGAGTCAACAAAATAATGCCCAGTAGATATAAAATGAAGCTAGTGTGGGGTAAGCTAATAATGAGAAAACAACTCCTAAACTCTCCTACACTAAAAGATCTCCAATAAAATTCCTAATAGGAAGAATAAGAATGGTAAAAACTCACTATCACTCATCCCAAAAAATTGCACCAACTCAACTTTATTTTTATTTTATTTTATTTTAAAAAAGAACTAAACTTCTTTGTTTTTTTTCATTTTTTTTCATTTTCACTTTTTTTTACCTATCTACAAATGAATATGACAAAAAAATGAAAAAATAATAAAATACTAAGAACAAAAAATAAAAATGTATCTACAAATAAACCAATCGTTTGTCGCTGGTGAACTCTCTACACACATCCCCACACTTAAATTTTTGTCCGTCCCGGGCAAAACTCTCATCTCAGTATTCAGAGTTCCCACATCCAATGGAAAGAATGAAAGAGACGATAGGAAAAAGGAATGGCAACAAGAGATGGATTATTCAATAACCTAAACTAATAGAAAAGAATGAACAAATAAAGAATAAAGAAATGATCTTCATGAAATTATGCAACCTCATGGTAATGTGGTCTCGACAAAATAAGAGCAAGTTCTAGAGTAACATTTACCCTAAGTGCCACACAACAAATAAACAATCAGGCTTAATCCTAACTAGGTATAAAATAAGTCATCATTCTCAACTATTCAAGGTAAAATCCATTACTAAGTTGTATCCTCACGCAATTTAATGAATAAGATTCATGTCTATGAACCTCTAAAATTTGACAAACTTAGATAACTAAGTTATCACAATTTCTAAGATGATAAGTCATGTAGGGGGGAAAATTTATTGTGAAAGAATAATCAATGAATAAATGTACACATCCTAAACTAAATTATTTATACACATCCTAAGCTAAGAAATAATAAATAACAGTTATATACATTCTAAACTAACCAGATCATATGATATGTACAAGGAAAGGAAACAAACATCATATTTACAGAACAAATAAACTATACACATCCTACTTATACAAATCCTATTTACAGAAAAGAAACAAAAGAAACTGAACAAGTATATACACAAAAAAAGAAAGTAAAACAAGAAGAGATAGATTACTCCCCTTTCACCGGGAAGATGGATTGTCGCAAGAGGAGTCCCTTGATTCTTAATCGCCCTGGGTTTTCAACTCTACAGATTGATCTAGACAACATTGATGAAAGTGATCCTAGGGACTCAGTGCAATTCCCTACACTTTCGTGCACCTCTCTAATATTGAAAAGCCACGACCAAGCTTTAGTGGCAGTGAAATCAACACCCTCAAAGTAGTTAGAACAAAAGAATTAAATAATAAAGAATAAATGAATGAATAAATAAATAAATGCATAAATAAATAAATGAAACCAATCAATGAATAAACAAATAAAATGAATGAACAAATAAGAACACTTATATACAGTCTAAAATAAACAAACATCATGTGAGTCCCCAACAACGGCATCAAAATTTTGATGTGGATGTATTGTATGGGAATATTTTATTTATATATTTTATTTCCCTTATTTGTTTGTGTCACTATTCTATGCTATCTGTGAGTATGAATCATTATATAAAACAAATAGATAACACCACAAAGCAACAATCGACTACTAACAGGAGTTGTGGAATCAACCAGAATTAAAGGTTTTGAATTCAATCGTGTTAATCAGAACAACATGAAACCAAACCAAAAGCTAAGTTAGCATTAGAGTTAAAATTAGGGATTAACAATCAGTGTTAAAGTTAGATTACAATTAAAGTTAGGATACAATTTATTTACAGTGAATGGGGGTTTCTGATTAAGGTTTAACAGCTAACAGAACTAACAGAAACAACAAAGCTAAGGAAACCAATAATAACAGAGTTGCATCTAAGGAACAGAGGGAAAAAGTTTGAGCTAGGGTTAAGGGGTGTCTTCCCTCAATCGATACCAATTGAGGTAAAACAGGGGATGAAGACGGTCACCGTCCCGATTCAGCATAGAAAAACTCCAAGGACTGAAAAGGAAATGGTGCCGGTGGAGATGGAATTCATTGGAGAAGTCACCCACGGTGAATCATGAACGGAGGCAGTGAAGGCGAGAGCATCCTCCTCAATCTTTCGTCCCTACTGAAGTCACAAACAAAGACGTCAGAACAATAAAGGAAAACCCTTACCTTACTATTTTTTTCAGTGACAATGGGGATAAACGGCGGCCGGCGCACTTGCTGAAGTCACAGACAAGAAGCAGAGGGATTTCCGCTGAAATCACAAACGGAATCCTCTTCGGCCCAACCGTAGGGGAGGTGGTCAGCACTCGTCTCCTATCCAAATCGCCGGAGCCATCGGAGCTGATCGGGCGATCGGGGAAGAGGAAGAAAGCGGAGTGGAGGAGTGGGGAAGCGGGGAAGCTCTGCGGCGAAGAAGGAAGAAGAAATCGCGCGTGAGAAGAAACGGCGTGAACCCTAGCGATCCGAGCCTCCCCCCTGTTTTTGATCGAGTGAAGCCTTTTATTTCCTCATGAATCGGTTCAACTCAATCTGATTGAGCTGAGCTTGGGTTTGAGTTGAGCTCAGGTTGAACTGATTTAACCATGGGGTAGATCAAATACAAATTGGGCTGAGCCAGATTGAAATTGGCTGAGCCAAATGGGATTTGGCTCAGCTGATTTAGTTTGGGCTGGTTGAATCAACTAAATGTAGGCTGAATCAACTGATTTGGGCTCAAATTGATTTTCGATTCAAACCCAATTCAAACCAATTTAAATTTTATTTGTAATTTATCCCTCCAATTCTCCTTATCTCCATTTTAATTCCTATAAAAATCAAAGACCATAAAAATTAATATCCATAATCACCCAAAAATCATGAAAAATTAGAATGAAGGTATAATTTCATCCAACATACGAATCAAGCTCAATAAACTCAATTTTGACATGGAATATAATCTATTTAGTCCAAACTAAACCCTAATTGACCCTGTCAAGTTGCAAGTTATCACCTGGATAGTCATAGGACCGCACAAATCAGAATGAACTAATTCCAACACTTCTTTGGCTCTATATCCCTTTGCCTTAAAAAGTCTCTTGGTCATTTTACCTTCCAAGCAGGACTCGCAGGTTGAAAAATTTTCCACCACCAGTGAACCTAAAGGTCCATCGGCTATTAACCTTTGAATTCTACTCTAGTTAATATGACCTAACCTTAGATGCCAAAGACATGTTTGGTTCATTTGAAAAGGTTCTTTTAGAAGATGTGTTATTAATTTCCATTTGTTTCATCGTGAGAATTATTGGATTAAGAGTATACCAAACAAAAAATTTTTGGAGACAGAATCTTTTCAAGCAACCCTCATATTCGATCAACCATGTGCTTGATCGATGCATAAGATCATTGGGCTCTTGTGTTGGTATTCAAGATCCATATATAAAGGAAACAATTTACGCAGCGGAATAAATAACTTGTACCTTTTTTCTTAAGATTGTGTAGGAGATGCTCTTTACCCGAAAATCTCTTGATCTTCTGCTGTATTCATCTCCTCTTCTTGGACGTTGTGTGGGCAACGATCTTCCAAGATAACTCTGTAGGATCGAAATACGCGCTAGAGGGGGGTGAATAGCGCGTTGCACGCTTTTCAATTTTCATTCATTAACTATAAAAACTTGCAGCGGAATATTAGAAAATAATAAAGAAGGACCCGCGGGATTTACTTGGTTCATAACCCCTCAGGGTTAGTACGTCCAAGGCCTA
>NW_027430608.1:0-3848 GCF_044706935.1 Curcuma longa | reverse complement strand
TGGGTGTTCAGGGAGAACATAGGAAGCCCAAGTCCACCTGGAGGCCAAAACCAATTTCTCCTCTAGGTCCCTGCTATAGCCTCTGGATAAAACCTCGTATCCACCTAAGAAAATTATATGAAATTTCGGATAAGAAATTTTAAGAATTTCTGAAATTATTTTTCTGGAGAAAAATTTTGTTAAGAAATTCCAATTAAAATTTCCGTTACGAAATTATTAATTTTCTTCCGCAGAGAAAATTAATTATGATTTTTCTAATCAAATTTGGATAAGATTTGATTTGATTAGAATCAAATCTAGATGAGAGAATTAATTATTTGGTGGCAACCAGTCGTTTCCCTTTCTCTTTTCTCTAAGCAAAAGTTTGCTAGCCATCGGAGAGGAGAATACATATGATCGTATTATACCTGTTGTTATAACCTAAGGATCTGTTAGGCTGGACAAGATGAACATAGTTTCCAAGAGCGTTTAACCAAGGATGAATCGACTTAGGAAATGATCAGTAGGGTTGGTAATCAAGATCACTGGATCGATTACAAGAGTAATAATCGATCACAGGATCGATTAATAGCGTTAAAAAGGAACGAAGTTACGTAAATCAATCGATCAAGGGATCGATTAAGAGGGGTAATCGATCACCCGATCGATTACCAAGCCTCGGGAGAAGAAACTACGTGAGGTAATCGATCAGGTGATCGATTACCGGAGGGTAATCGATCACTTGATCGATTACCGTACCCTCTGTGGACGGACCACCCTAATCGATCTTTCGATCGATTACGAGGGGTACTTAATCGATCATCTGATCGATTAAGCCCTCTGTTTTGGTCCGAATGAGTTCCAGAGAAGAAAACCTTTTTGCTTGGGTGTTTTATCAAGTTCGGGTGAACTTAGGTTAGGTTTACATGAGGTTCTGAACCTAACCAACAAGGTTCCTGACCATCTTAAAGAATAATTAAGGGCTAGGGTCAAAGTAAAGTATCAATGACAACAACCTTAGGGTTATGTTAGACTCAATCCCGAATGTATGTAATGAGTTTAAATTAACGGGAATGTTCACCATGTTATGAAAAGAAAAGATAAAGGAACATTCCTGTGAAATGAAAATGAAGGTATAAAGTTATTTTACTTTAATGAAGGGCTTGTACCGGAACCCGAAAGGGATCCAAGGAATGGGCACCTAATGAACGTCCCTAGGTCGAAAGACAGAAGACCTAGTAACCGAGTAGTCGAGACTTGCTACCTCGTATTACTTGGAATGGCGCGCAAATGAATGAATGGGTACAAGCCAGGGGGACCCCAACAATGTTGATTATGTTTATCTATTACGATAATATATTTGAAAAGACAAATGGATATTCATGTTTAATGCTTATGATAGAATGTTAAGGTGAATGAATGTACATGATTATGTTTATGATTTCCATGTTTTAAGTCTTAAAATGTTATGATTTCATGTGATGCTTGGATTTTGTGAGTAGGAAAGGAGCTTACTAAGCGTTATGCTTATAGTTTACTTTCTTATGCTGCAGATCCAACTAACAGGTATTAAGCTATGGGAGGCAGCGGGACAAGGCTGAAATGATGTGTGTGGTGGTGACTTGACCAAGCCTTGGCCATGACAATTATTTTATATCTGCATGTTGGTTGTAGTTGCTATAAAAACTATCGTGTTATATTTGTTCCGCTTAAGTACTTACCATCTAGACTTATCATGCTCCTTAGTTGTTTTATTTATACGAATCTATACTCTGTGATAATGTTTTGTTTTCCGCTGCAAAGTTAGATATTTTCGTATATAATAGTTTTAATGAAATGTATAAACTGTGACGTCCGTCTAAGCCCACGTAAGGGCGGGCGTTACACTACTTGGCAGAGTCAAAGACATCATGGTGGATGCTCCCCTTCTTGATGCACTTATGCCCAGATTATCAAATTTCATTAAGGGACTTGTATCCACAAAGGACCTCACTCGGGCCAAAAAGATGGTGGCGCTCCCGGAGAAAGTGAGTAACATAATATTAAACAAGGGACTTTCTCCTAAGCTCAAGGACTCAGGTAGTTTTACCATTCCATGCAAATTAGAGAATATTTCAATTGGTAGAGCTTTATGTGATCTAGGGGCGAGCGTCAACATCATTCCCCACACAACAAGTGATAAATTTGGATTTACGGATCTTAAACTTAATGCCACGGCACTTCATTTAGCGGACTGTTCGCATATATATTCAAGGGGCATAGTTGAAGATGTGTCGGTGGAAGTCGGGGGATTCACCATCCCTACCGACTTCATTGTACTTGATATGAAGGAAGATCCGTCAGTCCCAATCATTTTGGGAAGGTCATTCTTATCCACTGCTGGGGCTATCATTGATATGAAGAATCAAAGGTTATCCCTGGAAGTTGGAAGAGAAAGAGTGGAGTTCGACCTCTCGCAAGACTCAAAAGCCATTCTTTCAGAAAAGAAGCATCACTGTGAGCTGGATGATATTCAGCAAACAAAGAAAGTATTGTACCATTCTTTCACATTGCCGACAAAGAGACCCGTACCGGCCGGGAAAATAAGGAAGCTTTATGAAAAAAAGGAAAAATATAAAGTACCACCAAGGGCTCGATTACGAAAGGTAAATAAATGAACCCTGTACATTTGTAGACTTTTAGAGTTTTTGTACGGCCGTGCCTTTCATAAGGCACAACCCAGTACCATGCCGTGTCTCATAGACACGGCCGTGCTTCCCAATAGAAGCACGCCATCCCCAAGCCATGTCTACCAAGCACGGGCGTGCTTACAAATAGAATCGTGACAACCCTAGGTCGTGCCTCCAAGGCACGGCCGTGTGGATCCATTTGCAGCATGCCTTGTCTAACCCATACCTTGTAGACACGGGCATGCCTCATAAATAGAAGGGTGACCTTGTTAAGCCGTGTCCTTTAGACATGGGACGTGCTTCCTTTGTTTTAAAAAGGCACACGACCGTGGTTTCCTTGCACACGGCCGTGTACCTGATGTGCGTAGGATGTATATATGTATTTATGCTTTATTTGCACATCTTTCTGAGTTTATTGCTTAAATCTTATGTGCATTGCATCCCTTATTTATGCATTTAGGCACATATCTTGTATTTCCTAGTTCGGAGATCTGCTCATATTTTTACATGTTTCAGGGTGGAAAATGGAGCAAAAACGGGCAAAAACGGAGTACAATTGAAGACAAGGCAAGATAGGACCGTGCCTCATAGGCACGGCCGTGTCTACTCAGCTTGTGGCCGTGCTTCAAAAGGGCACGAGCGTGTGCACAAACAGAAGACTATCAAGCCTGGGCCGTGCCTCACTGGCACGGCCGTGCCAACATTCCCCTCAGCAGCAGTCATAGGCCGTGTCTACCAGACACGGCCGTGCTTTAAAACAGAAGAAAGCCAAGTCATGGCCGTGCCTCACAGGCACGGCCGTGTTACCATCCAGAAGGGAGCATCTGCTGTTGGCCGTGCCTACCAGGCACGGCCGTGTGGCAAAACAGAAGGGTCCAAGCATCTGGCCGTGCCTCAAGACACGGCCGTGTCCAGCAAATGAAGAGAAGACAGGCTATGGTCGGCACGCCTTGCCTTCAAACAGAGCCGAGTCAAGTCTGGACCGTGCCCCAGAGGCACGGTCGTGCCCCCGGACAGAAGCCTCACTGCCTCAGGCCGTGCCCCCAAGGCACGACCGTGCCTCCTCCTGTGTCTGATGCCCACACGAGGTCGTGCCTCCCAGGCACGGCCGTGTGCGCGGGGGCGTGCTGACTTCGTGACCTGCATATAAATAGGTCCTCTTTGTGACCTAAGAAAGGGGGGAGACATTGGATGTAATAC
>NW_027430607.1:0-13151 GCF_044706935.1 Curcuma longa | reverse complement strand
AGAGAATCAGCGTGATCCGGAGGATTTGAAGGGGTTCTTTGAGTTCTTTGGGTTATTTCTGAGACAAAACCAAGAGCTATCAAGTTCGGTTTCAAGGATTGCTATCAAATCTCCGATTTACAGTGGAATTGCTCTGTTCATTCCATCGCGAGAGGGTTTCTTGCGTTTACTTGTTCAGATCCGATTTCATCATTGATTGAGCTAAGCTACGTGATTGTACGATGGGATTTCTGATCCTTAGATCGGAGCTTGTGTGACGGCAAGTTGGAGAAAGATTTGTGAAGGGAAAATCTGAAGATCGGCTATATGAAGTTTTTCTGCATTTCTGTTTCTGTCTTTGTTCTTATTTCTGCAATTCTATTTTTAATCTGTATTCTGATCAAAACTAATGAATTCGGTTTACTGATTAATGCTTTTGACTTTAGTTGAATTCCAATCTGTTTAGAGTTTCTTAAGTTCAATTACTCAACATTTGAATTCTCTGAATTTTAATTGCCGAAACACAATGAAAGCACTGTTCCGTATCAGATATCAATAGAGTTTGTATCAGATAGCTCACGCAATTAGTTTTATGAATGGCTTTTAGTTCATTTCATTTGGTGAGATAGATTAAATTGTTATTTTGCATTTAATCAATTGCATTGCATTCAGTTACTGTGCATTAGGTTTCTTTAGCATTTTGCTTGTGATTTCATACAATCTGAAGGAATTTTATTCTTGCATTTCATAATTAGGGATGTTAAATTCAAATGTTAGCTAGTTTCGGTGTCATTGCTTGATTTTGAATTGATTTGCAAATTTAGATTAGATTGATACTTAGGGTTGATTGTTTGATTTCATGCATTTTTCATTATCATCTTGAATTTTGATTACATTACCTTTGAAAAATACCAAAACCCCATTTTATATGAAAAACCCAAAAATAGAATGACATCCTAGCTTGATTCATATAATTCTCTACTAGTCCTTGGAAAAATACGACTCGTGGCCCCTATATTACATTTGTTTGTGAGTTAAGGGTTTTCGATTATAAATTCTAATTTGAAGCCCTATCGTGACACCTAGTTTAGGGCTTATCAGGCGTCAATATAACCCAGGGTCTCACTAGAGACCTAAAGTTAAGACCCTGAGTTGGTTCCAGAAACTGACTCAAATAAGCTTACTTTGCATGTTATTTGCTAACTTTTTGTGCAGAATCAGAAAAATCAAGAAACGCAGACTCCGGGGCAAAAATGCTGATTTTTTGCTATTGGAGTCGACTCAGATGATGGCTGGAGTCGACTCTAGCTGAGTCAGCAGCGTTCCGGAAGTCAGCGCATTGGTTTTCCGTCATTTGGATTGGAGTCGACTCAGATGGACACTGGAGTCGACTCAGAGTCAATTTCTATCCGGCAGACTCCATATCGGACTGGAGTCGACTCAGCTGGCAACCTGAGTCGACTCAGGCAGCGGATAACGAGCGGAAAAGAAAAGTTATCGGCCACGTCGACTAGAGTCGACCCAGATCTATAGTTGAGTCGACTCAGGTGCAGTATATAAGTCATGCGCGAGCAGCAGCCGAACAACAACCCTAAAGCTCCATTCTTTCGACTCTCTTGTGCGGATTTTCTCGACGTCGGCGCTCTACACGATCCAGCTCATCCCGAAAGCCGCCGCTTCGCCGAGTTCGCCATTTTTGGGGAGATTCAGCTTAAAGTCGGTAACAAAGTTAATTTAAAATTCTTATTGTACCGAATTTTTAAAAGTGGTTTGTATTCGTTAAACTTGTTTCCGTAAGGGGCAAGTTACTTAGTGGATTACCCGCAGTAAATGGTCAAGGACCGTGGGCCTTGGAGTAGCAGTCTTGGGCTGTGAACCAAGTAAAAATAAAGTGTCCTTTTATTGTTTTCTGTTCTTTCCTTTTTGCTATCGTGTTCTTAGTTTGCTTCTGTGCGTACTCGACTCGTAAAATTAAAAATCATGAAAAAGCGTACACACGCTATTCACCCCCCTCTAGCATGTGTTCTCGATCCTACAGGGATCATCTATACCTCGTGGGAATCAAACTCTTTTTCCGATGATTCAAAGAGATACTGCAGTCGATCTAGAAATGATCTCTAAATCCAACAAGATTGCAGCTTTATAATCCGATTGGAGCACACACGGATTAGGGGCGAAGGAAGGCGAATCGTGAATGGATTCCAATCAAAGCAAGCGACTATTGATCTTGTCGTCCAGTCACGTGCGCCAGCGAAGATTTACGCATCATGTGTTGGATATTTTGGCGAACCAGTTTGGAAAATGAAAAAGTGGTTCGAGGAGGAAGAAGGAAAAAGGTTTGCGGCGGCGTTCGCGTTCGAGGAGGAAGAAGGAAAAAGGTTTTGGCGGTCACGTTCGAGGAGGAAGAGGGAAAAAGGTTTTGGCGGGCGCATAGGAGGAAAAAGGGTTTCTCTTCGTCTTAATTTTGTTCGGCAGAAAAGGCCACATGGCATAGCATACGTGGATTGCCATGTTTGTCATGTTGCGTTTCATGCAAAGACTTCATGTAGTGTATCATTCTTGTTTTGAGTGAGTCTAAATTTGATCTTTTATGTATTTTTTATATCATAAGTTGTTTTGGTTAGAATTTAATTTTTTTAATGGTAGGATTTTTTAAAATTTATATTATGATCTTTCGACATATGAGTTTGATCACTTCTGCGATGAAGAATCTGTACCATGGTTCAAACAATATATAAATAGAATATAAATTATTTTTACATATGTTTAAGATTATAAATTATTTTTATACAAATGTTAACATTTTACTCATATTCATTTGACTTTAGATTCAGGATAATCAAGTTCACATAAATGTTATCCATTTGTCATAGGTTCCAAATCAATTATACGAGCTTGGCTAGTATAGTTTATTATAGATATAATTTTTATACTCAATAATATAAATCAATGATTCTTTATTTTTTTTTTAATCTAAAGTCATGTGCACGTTCCAAACCATAGTCTTCAACCTTATTCCCATTAGAAATTTTAATGGGTAAAAATCAAAAGACCGTTTTTTATTAATCATTAAAATAGAATACCACACTAATTTTATTATCCAAATTACCCTCCTTACTTGGGCGATTTGAAGGCATATAATTGAATCACGTACTAGGCATATATTACCTATGATTCATAATTATTATAATATATTATTAATCAATATTAATTTGAATCTCACTTACTCTCATGATATAATAATTATGAGTTATAGTTGCTATGTATTTTACTAGATATGATTTATAATTATTATCATATCATATTGACTTGAATTTAATAATATTTTACCCGTGCACATATTATAATAGCTATAAAAATGAATCATAATTTTAATTGTACTTAATTAGACATAACCTCTTGATTAACTAATTTTTCAATTGGCCTACCTCGATTAGATCGATCAATATGGCCTATGAACCTTTTGAGACTAGCTCGATTACCACAACACAATCACTAAGGGTGGCAATGGGGCGGGGCGGGGGCGGGTTTGTCATTCCCATCCCCGCCCCCGAATTACATCCCCGCTCCCATCCCCGACCCCATCCCCGAACCTGTGGGTTCGGGGAATCCCCATCCCCGAACCCGCGGGGATTAAATTCCCATCCCCGCCCCCATCCCCGCCGTCCCAACCTCCGCTGCAGGATCTCCGCCGCATCTTGCGCGGCGTATTCCCCGTCGCAGCCGAGGCCGCCCAGCGATCTCCCACCCTCGAGGCCGCCAAGGCAGGGGATGTCCCGGCCCTCGTCTCTCGCGCCGTCAAGAACGCCTTCGTGTCTGCCACCGACCTTGCTGGGCTTACTAGAGGAACTCCCCGGCAGGTCTCCTCTCCCGAGGCGTCCTCCGTCGTCTTCTTCGCTGAAGATGATGAGCTCACTGCAAATCCAAGGACTACCAGCGATCCATCCAATTCGGAAAAGCCCCGCCGCAATCCCGAGTCGGGGCGGAGATCCTGCAGCGGAGGTTCGGACGGCGGAGATCGGGGCGGGTTCGGGGATGGGGATAGTATTCCCATACCCGCCCCGAACCCGAATCCATACCCGAAAAAAACCTCGAACCCGAATCCATACCCGAAAAAACTCCCCAAACCCATCCCCATTTCGGGTTTTCCCCGCGGGGCCCCGAACCCGCGGGGAAAATTGCCACCCCTAACAATCACCCACTTTTGTCTTCATCATCAGACGGATTAGCCAACCCAACCCAACCCATTGAAATAACCTACTAAGAGTAGAGGTGCAAAGGAGCCGTTTATCATCTAGAGCCTATCCAACCGGATCTGTGGATGAGAAAAATGGATTGGATCTCAAACAGATTATCGTCCCTCCTCTTTCAATCAAATCCGCAGCTTATAATTTTCTCCCCACAAACCATCGCTCTCGCCTATTCAACAGTTGCTGTCCGAATACTTTTCCCAGCTTAAAATTTCGTCATTAATGCGACTTTTGTGGCATCTAATTCTCGTGTTCCGAATTCTCTCCCCCGCTTTAACGGTATTCAGCCGAATGAGCTGGAAGCGATTCCGGTGGGTGCCTCGGAGCTGTATTGCCTCGTCTATAAATACCCTATCCCCCCTTCTCACCGTGCCAGCACATCCCTCGCAGCGTAACCCCAAACGCCAGAGCACGGGACCAACCCTAGCTACACCCCCTTCCCTCCTCCTCTCTGCCTCTGCCACACAGCCCAACATTACCACGTCCATCACCGGAAATCCACCAGTTGTCTTCCACCATCATGCCTTCTTATTCTTCCGTTGTAATTGCCGCTGCGGTGGCCACCGCCACCGCCAGCGGCAGTGTCCTACTGGTCCTCATGCCGGGAGCCTTAGACTTCCCCTTCCTCCTCCTTTCCCTCTGCGGATTTTTCTTATGGTTGGCGTTCAGAGGTGTCCTCCGCGGGCGTTGCGAGGGCGGGAGGCTCCCCCTGCCGCCGGGGTCGATGGGGTGGCCGTACGTCGGGGAGACTTTTCAGCTCTACTCCAACAACCCGAACGCCTTCTTCGCGCTCAAGCAGAAGAGGTACGGGCCCATCTTCAAGACGCACATCCTTGGCTGCCCCTGCGTGATGGTGTCCAGCCCGGAGGCCGCCCGATTCGTGCTCGTCACGCAGGCGCACCTCTTCAAGCCCACCTTCCCCGCCAGCAAGGAGCACATGATCGGCCCCCAGGCCATCTTCTTCCAGCAGGGAGCCTACCACGCTCGCCTCCGCCGCCTCGTCCTCCGTGCCTTCCTCCCCGACGCTATCCGCTCCTCCGTCGCCGGAATCGAGGCCGTCGCCCTCCGCTCTCTCCGCGCGTGGGACGGCCGCCTCGTCAACACCTTCCAGGAGCTGAAGACGGTGCGCTTGCTCTGTTCATATTCCTCCGCTTTGGTCCGATCCTTTCTTCTAATGGTTGCTTTGCTTTCTCTGCTCTGTGGATTTCGCGCAGTACGCGTTCAATGTGGCAATTCTCTCCATCTTCGGCAAGGATGAGATCTCCTCCTTGGAGGATCTGAAGCAATGCTACTACACGCTTGAGAAGGGCTACAACTCGATGCCCATCAACCTCCCCGGCACCCTGTTCTTCAAGGCCATGAAGGCCAGAAAGCAACTGGCGCAGATCGTAGCCAAAATTGTCTACTCCAGGAGGATGCAGAGGAAGACGTCCCCCGACGGCCTGCTCGGCTCCTTCATGGAAGCCAAAGAAGACCTCTCTGATGATCAGATCGCCGACAACGTCATCGGCGTCATCTTCGCCGCCCGCGACACCACCGCCAGCGTCCTCACCTGGATCATCAAGTACCTCGGTGACAACCCAGACATCCTGCAAGCCGTCACCGTAAATTCCTAGCCCCCTTCTCCTTCTTCACGGCCTCTCCACCGGAACTTCGTCACTCACAATCGGAGCTCACTTTTCAGGAAGAGCAAGATGAGATCGCGAGGAGCAAAGGGAGCAAGCCCCTCGCTTGGGCCGACACCAAGATGATGCCGTTCACCTTGAGGGTGATCCAAGAAACCATGCGAGTGGCTTCCATCCTATCCTTCACCTTCCGGGAAGCCGTCGAGGACGTGGAGTACCAAGGCAAGTAGCTACTGACACTGCCATGCTCATCCAATTCCAGCTCTGACCTCCGGCGATCTGCAGGGTACCTGATTCCCAAGGGATGGAAGGTGCTGCCGCTCTTCAGAAATATCCACCACAGCCCGGAGAACTTCTTGGACCCAGAAAAATTCGACCCCTCCAGATTCGAGGTCAGTCCCCTCCCCATCTCCATCACAACTCTTCCCCTCAATCCATCCATCCATCCATCAACCAATCATTCATTCTCCTGAACTTGCACTGCAGGTGGCTCCAAAGCCAAACACCTTCATGCCATTCGGAAACGGGACCCATTCCTGCCCTGGAAACGAGCTCGCAAAGCTGGAGATGCTCGTCCTCCTCCACCATCTCACCACAAAATTCACGTAAATCTCTTCCTCAAATCTTGTCTGAAAGCGTTGACCTTTTTTTGAGACGCGGTCAGTGACACTCTGCTTTCTTTCTGCATCAGATGGTCTACGGTGCGATCCCAAAGTGGGATACAGTTCGGACCTTTCGTGCTCCCCATCAATGGCTTGCCCCTCAGATTCGCCCTCAAGTCAGCACCAGCAACTTGACTGCCTACGTACGTACTCACGTACACTCCATGCTCATACCCAAAAGGGTAAAGGCCGTTCATTCATTGCCTGCCTTAGGACGACGCTGCTGCTCTTCCTGGCAAAGGAGAGGGAGGGAACTGCCACAGGACTGGTGGGAGACTGTATCTGTCGTCTCCTCGAATATACAATAATTTTAATCAATGAGAAAGATAAGAACTGGTCGATTATGAGCAAACACAATAATAACAATAAAGGAACATGAACAGGAGGAGCTTGTGATTTTGTCAAGTTTGGCTCCGTTATAACCCATGCTTAATGTTTATAATTCAAAATTAAAGGAGATTAAGTCACAAGCAATCGACTTCTAAAGATATTCTGCGTCGATCCAAGTCTTGCATTTACGATGAATCATTTGAGTATGAGTGGACAGTGGTTGGTGAAAACATATGAAATTCCAATCCCCAACTATAAACCCTAAAACTATACTGAAATAAAACTATACTGTTTTTGCAAGTTGATAGAGGAAGAAGTATTATATTGGACTTTTTTTCTTTGACTAGCTTCCTTCATGGTGGCTAGTTTCATTCTTTAATTAGTTGAAGGGGTGTTCTGTTTTTTCCAACGTTAAAGGACTTGCATGCTAAGAAAACTTATGTAGCAATTTTATTGGAAAACCAGATGAATTGTAAAATTTTAAAAATAAACTAAAAATTATTATAATAATTTAAAAAACATTTTAAATTTAATAGAATTGTAACTACCTATGATTCAATCCGTGTTTGAACAATGCAACTAACCCTATCACTGTAAACTTTTGACCATGTTAAACTACTAAAATACCTTTATGAGTCCAATCAAATGATCTCCAATTTAAACAAAATCAGCTTTACTATTTCAAATTCAATGTACTATAGATCTATCATTTTTTTTCAAATTAGAATTTTTTTGACGATTATCAATTTTTTTTTTCAAATTAGAATTAACACATAATGAATGATTAAAATGACCTTCAACTTAAGGTACCCCGTATCCCAACTAAATGACCTCCAAATAATAGCTGCTATAAACGGTTATTTTAGTTGAAGTGTCTTATCCCAAGTGGTAAGCATGGAGACACTTGTTGCTTGAGGTTTCGAGTTCGAATCCTCTTAGCAACATATATTTGTTGACTGAGGTGCTGTCCGATTCATGTGTTAGCTCGGCTAAAGTGTTGTTTCGGCAGTATGCTCTTATCAACCTAGTGGTACCGTGCCTCCAAAAAATCTCTTAGGGGGTTTTCTGATATGGGGCCGTTTCGGCGGTGGGGTCGGTCACTATAAAAAGTTTACCCACTACAGTTTTAGTCCCCGGGGGCAATGGTGCAACGGTAGGACATCCGGGTGGTAACTCAGGGACCCGCGGTTCGATCCCCAGCTACGGCGTATTTGCAGGAATTTTCCTCCAAATGGGGAACGCAATCAAAGGATGCTGGGTATCTGGATTGGCCGCCGTATGCGCTTCCCGATTTACCCTGGTGGTCAGTGGGAAACTTCCGTAGGACCGGGCCGACCACCCCAGAGATGTGGCTACTAGGATTATCATTTTTTTTTATAAACGGTTATTTTAATGATTGATAAAAAAGGAGTGTTTTCTGACAATTCTAATCAAAAGGACACATGTTAATTTGTCCTCTAAACTAATCAACTTACAACATGATTAGAAGTGCTATGTGAAGCTAATTCATCCTCATAGTAGTTTCCTTATGATTATTAGATTGACGGACGCATGTTAGCTTGCTATTGTTGGAGATTGTAGCACTTGAATCGTTCACTATTCGTACCACTAGCCTTCACAAAACATAAGTGTCATTTATCCAACAAAATGATTCATGACCCCTCTAACTCATCGAAAGTTCCATAGCCAAACTACCTCAAGGGCTTGGGATACACCCCCAACATGAGATGCTATAAATAGAGATGCTAAAGCATCATATTGTCTTACCTTAGAAAACATAGCCAAAGGATGAACAAATTCAATGACCAAAACAACTAGAGTAGGATAACATCCAATCGGAGTTAGAATTCCTTAAAATAGAGGCACCTAGCTACTTATCAATCCAATGCTCACGAGACTAACGTATAGAGCTTAACGATAAGGTTCGATGCTCATAAGTTTGGTGGTTACGAAAGTGGCCAATTTTTACAGATCTCATAGCAATTTTCATTCACAAGACTGCATTTTCTTTTAGGATTGGTCAAAGAGTTGAAAGTTGGCGGAATAGAATAGTTGAAGGAAGCTTCGAATCAAGATGTGGAATAAACAAGAACTAAAAGTTTTTTTTTCTATATTTTATTATTATTATTATTATTTATTTTTTAACATGTGGAATCTTATCTCAGATTGAGCCTTGGAATGCAGTCTGTAGTTTATATTCCCCAAGTCAAAGTTTGAGGTAAGAAGTGATAATCCTTGCTCCCAGAAGAGTTGATGAATGATCCAGGGATTCTCATGATTACTTAATTGTTCTTGTCACATGTCCAAGGATGATAATTTAGCAAAAATGAATAGAATAAAGATTAATCATTGAAAATTTTGAAAAGAATAAAAACAAAAATTAACGACATAGAATATCTAAGAAAATCTTTAAAATAAAATATTTAAAATAATTTTATTAATCATCAATTATCATCTTAACTAAAAGCTACTTATTAAGAGAAAAAAATTCTTAACATGAAAAGTATATATATATATATTTAAGAGAAAATATTATATTATATTATATTGGAATCGAATTTTAATTTTTTTAAAAAATAATTTATTATTAAATAGAATTCTATTAAAAATAAAATCAAAATAAAAATTTAGAGTATGACTAAAAGAATTGATAAAAAAAATGAGTGCTTTCGCCTTATTTGACTTGGGCATTATCTCAATGTGCCAAAAGGATGATATGAAGTCACTTTAGGAAGATAAAATATAAAAGAGCTCAGTAGCTATTTTTGTTTTCTCATTGATTCCATGACTTTATTATTTTTTTTATGAAGAGTTGAAAAACGAAATTCCATCCCAAAAGATCTGGTTACTAATTGAATCATACTTGTTAGTAGTGCACTTGACTTTAGTTGATTATATATATATATACTTGAAGCACACGTCTAGCCTTGAAAAAAAATATCTCAATTAAGCTCCACACTTTTTGAATTTCTAAACCACACACTTCCCACACCCGATGTGTAAAATGGTCCACTAGCAACTTTAAAATATCTTCAAAATTTTCAAGATGTACTATTTGAGGTCTTCTTTCTCTCACATGCTCTTTTTTAAATTTAATCTATACAAAATACTTTAGTTTCACGAAAATTAAGTTAGTTATTAAAATTTATTTAGATCAAAGTTTTATTATATTTGAATAAATAACAGTATCATTGGATTCGTAAAAATGAGATTATATTAGAAGATTATTTTTGAGTTGAAATGAGTTGTTTTAATCCACTCAACAGGTAGGGTAAGTATTCGACATGTTATGTGTAACGAACATCAACAAAGATCATATGTGCACTCGTAGGACCACAAGAAACACATTTACGATGAGATATTACTTGTTTAAGTATTATAAGTTGGTGTCCTAGAACCATACAATCATATCTAAGTAATAAATTGTTGATACCATTGACTTTGATGTAATTGATAAAAATTTTAAATTAGATTTAATTTATGTTATCCTAATGAGTGCCAGGTGTCTAGACACAAGAACTTGATAATTAGGAACCATAAGCGCAACTTTAAGGTGACTAGATACTTAATGAAGAAAGTGTTAGTGCAGGGAACATCAAATAATCAAATTTAATTTTTGATATTGATAAAAGTTTAAATTTAAAATTAATTATGATCTAACAGCTATATAAGTCTGCATATGGTATAATCGGGAAAATCTTAGTAGGTCAAATTAACTAAAGACTAAGCAAGTGAAAGTCTTAGTATGATACTAGACAAGACAAGTCTTAGTAGATCAGGGTCATTAGACAAGAGGAACTTGATGGGTCAGAGAGGACTAGAGATCAAGTCAGAAAGGTTTGGGAGTTAAGTGATCAAATATTGAGCAAAAGGCAAGTCTTAGAAGATCAGAGACACCAAACAAGAAGGACTTGATAGATCAGAAAGAACTAAAGATCAAGTCGGAAGGACCTACGGGGTCAAGTGATCGGATGTTGAGCAGAAAGTTCAAAAAGTTGGTGCAAGTAGCACAATTTGGTCAAACCTGAGTTTGTAGGATCGTAGAAGTGCTAGAGGAGGGGTGAATAGCGCTATTCTTTCAGTGGGTTTCCTTGATTTTTGAAACTCATCAATTGTGCTTGTGCTATAAATCAAAGTTGTTTGCAGTGGAAGTAATTAAGATGATAAAAAGACAAGCACACATAATGAACATGCTTATTTTTACTTGGTTCACAGCCACTGGCTATACTCTAAGGCCCACAATCTTTGATCGTTTATGTACGGGCAATCCACTATAGAACTCTTTTAATTTCTTTATGGAAATGAGTTGTAACGATTACAAAAAAATCAATACGATAAAACTTTTATCATAATTAAAATATACAAGAACTTTAAATCATTACCAAACCGGAGATGAAGATGAAGCTCTTTGCGGCGCGACTCCGGCGTTACGACGGCTGCTAGGGTGTTCCTTCTCACTCAGGGTGTTGTCGGCTTGCTCTTGAATGAATTGAATTATTGTTTCGAAGCCTTTGTTCGATGTGCTTATATAAGGCTTTCTAGTCGCCTGGATTCCCATTCCAGGCGACTCCACGCAGACCGTCGATCCGCCATCTTCACAGTTGACTCAGCTTTTCCAGTCACCTGGATTCCCCTTCCAGTCGACTCCGTGCTAACATGGAGGATATGGATGAACTTTGACTTCCGCTGCGATTATCCGAACCCGAGTCGCCTGGATTCCACCTTCTAGGCGCCTGGACCATCCGATCGACTGGATTCTGGATAAAGTCGCCCAGAGTCAAAATCCTCACCTCTCCAATTTGCATTACAAGTTAGTCCAAAAATAAATATAACAGAATTGGATAACAGTTCTTCAAACTGTTAATTGGCCTTAACTTCAAGTTTCTAGTGAAACCTTGGGTTAGATCTGACGCTACAGTTCCACTCCGAGAACGCGTCCTTACCCACTCCACTCGGGAGAATTTACCTGAGTTGGCAACAAGTCCTCCAGACTTATTGGACTTCTTACTTAGCCATGGTCCTCGACCCCGAGGAATTTGTTGCTAGGCTCTCGGTCCTCCTAACCGCCTAGACTTCCACCAAGCCTTGGTCCTCCTGACCTGCTTGGATTTGTGCCATGCTTCCCGGTCCTCCTGACACTGCTTGGACTTGCACCTGGTGCACTTGACCTTGCTAAGTCTTCTGCTTGATCCTCTAAACTAGGACTTGCCTTTGCTTAGCCGCAACTAGGACTTTACTTTGCCTAGCCTCAACTAGGACTTTCCTGTGCTCCCTGCACACTAGATCAACTTGTTAGTCCACAACACACACTTAACTTGAACCTCGTGCCATCATCAAAACCAAGGTTCGATCATCTAGTGCTCCCTGCACCAACAATCTCCCCCTTTTTGATTATGACAACTCGAGTTTCAAGTTAAAAAAATAACTTTATAATAGATAAGAGTTTAAGTTTAACTTTTAACTCATGAAAAAAATTTCATGCAAATAATATCCAAATGCAACATGATATGCACTGTGTTAACATTAACTCTCTTGCTTTCAAGGCTCTCCCTGAATTTATACTTATTTTAAAAATAAGCATAGTTTAAAAAATAATCTTTTTAGTTCTCTCCCCTAAACTTGACATGGCTAGTTTTGATTAAATTGAAGCAAAACCATTCAAGTCCTTGAAAAATATGAAAATTTTTTGAACCTTTGAGAACTTTGAAAACTTTTAAACTTTTTCAAAAGATTTAAAATTTTGAACTTAAGTTCAAAATATCAAATTTTGAAAAGAGTTTTGAATTTTTGAAGAACTTTGAAAAAAAAAATTAACTGTTAAAAAATTGAATCAAAATTTTGAATAACTTGAAATCTCATAATTCTTTCCCTTTTGACATAATCAAAAATAATTAAAGGGTTGAGTTTAAGCATGTTAATAATATATAAAATACTTCGATAAAAAAATATTATCCAAGGGGCGAGTGTTCAATTTAGGTTTTAGCTATCTACTAAGAAATAGTAGCTTGACCTAGTTAGTCAAGTGTAAGTGTATCATTCCATTAAGCTTATGCTTAGGAACACTTAATTTGATTCAATATGTTGTTTAGAGCCCAAGTAAGATTCAATTCAATGCACTAACATAAACATATGATACTTAGGTTAGAATCCTATGCATCTTACACCATTCTAAGTTTCACAATCACAATCAAGGTATCTAGTATGCTTTGTGAGATGCTCCACCTAGATCTATAGGAATATGCTTTCTAGGGGGAAGATTTTAGTCTAAGGCTAAATAATTCCTTTCCTTACTTTTGAAATCAAAA
>NW_027430606.1:0-1518 GCF_044706935.1 Curcuma longa | reverse complement strand
TCTTACCAAATTTCGGAAATCCGACTGTCGGTTGCAAAGGAGACAACGTCGGGGTGGAGGCAAACGAGCTCCCTTTTCTTCTCCGGCAGAAACAGAGGAAACCAACCTTCGGGAAAACAGCCTAGCTCAAATCCGATCGCCCAGCTTGTACCCTTGAATAGGGAACTCTCCGATATCTCCTTGCTGTAGCCGGCGATGTCGCGTGGCAAGATCCCACCGAAGGCACTGCTGGAGACGAAGGGGGTTTCAAGAAACCACCAAATAGGAACGCTCACGAAAGGTTGGCGGCGGAGTGAAAGGACCTCAACGGCAAAGGAGGAAGAAGGCTGCTTCAGATCTCCTTCGCTGACAATCGATGGCAGGCTTGAAAGTGCCGACGTCGGGCGGCGGAGGGAACGCGGGGAAGGAAGACGCAGCGGAGCAGCATCGGGCGCGGGATCGGGATGGCCGATCGCAGCTGGTGGCGCGTGTGGTGGAGCGGCGATAGGCAGCAGCGAAGAAGGGAGGAGGAAGAAGCGATGCGGCGCGGGCAAGGAAGAAGAAAGCTTCGTTCGGTTGATTTACGTTTTAAAGAACCCTAAACCGGTTAAACTCACGTCGGTACCATTAAACCATGTTTATTGGGCTAAATTCAATTAAAAACTAAAATTTATTAAGACGATTGAATCGATTACCGTAACAAATCAGATTCAACTTTAATTCGTTTGGTTCACTAACCAAACGATCTCCGATTTGACTCAAATCAGTTTCGTTGGATTTGTCTTCACGAGACGAATCTTTTCATCCTTTTTGTTTTATTTATTCCTTATTATTATTATAATTACAAATAACCCTTTTAGGTTTCGGTATTTTACAGTTTTCTTTTATAAAATATCAAATAATTTTAGAGTGTATAAAATATTTTATCATCACTTAAATTTGGATGAGATACTGTTCAATTTAATAGATAAACGATTAACTTTTATATTAAAAGGAAAAAAATATTTAAATAAATAGATAAAAGAAAACTGCCAATAATAATTAAAAGAGTGTTGTTTATTTTTGTTACCGTAATAATAAGGTTATGTGAAGTAAGAAGAGGGAAAACGTAAAGGAAAAAGAAAAACAAAAAAATTACAATTCTCATAATTTTATTACAAAAATGCCACTCAAATTTTAAGTGCCTCAAAAATTACATTTTGATGTATTTTAACTAAAATGTCTCATTAGATAGCGTCTTCTAAAATCATTTTTCTTGTAGTGATAAAAACCCTCTAAACCCTCAACGACAACGGTCAACGACAATACTTTTTAAAAGCGTTGTCTTTGGCAAAAACCCCGCTAAATGACAACGTTTTCGACAACGGTTTTTTAAAAGTGTTGTGGTTGACCCAAAATCAACACTAATAGACAACGCTTTCTGAACAAACGTTGTCTTTTGATTTTCAAAGACAACGGTTTTGACTAAAAACGTTGTAAATTGAAAAACCACAACG
Source organism: Curcuma longa (assembly GCF_044706935.1). Lineage (NCBI taxonomy): Eukaryota > Viridiplantae > Streptophyta > Magnoliopsida > Zingiberales > Zingiberaceae > Curcuma > Curcuma longa. The sequence goes on along the minus strand of NW_027430606.1, from coordinate 43 downwards.
CTTTTGCTAAAAACCGTTGTCTTTGGGGCGTTGTCTATTAACA
>NW_027430605.1:0-4034 GCF_044706935.1 Curcuma longa | reverse complement strand
GTAACACGTGATATTTTAATGAGAAAGAAGTCGAATCATTTTTCTCTAATTCAGATCCATAAAAATAAATCAGATTGTATGTCCCTAATTAAGATCCGACATAGAAAGAAGTTGGATTATCTTTCTCTAATTTATTTCCATCATAGAAAGAAGTTGGATCGTCTCTCCCTAATTCAGATCTATTATAGAAAGAAGTTGGATTGTCTTTCTTTAATTGAGATTCGTTATATAAAGAAGTCGGATCGTCTTTCTCTAATTCAGATTTGTCATAGAAAGAAGTCGGATTGTTTCTCCCTAATTCAGATCTATTATATATAGAAAAAAGTTGGATCATCTTCCATCAATTCATATAAAAGACGCTAGATAATCTTTAATATTCTACTCTGACTTGAGCATCGGAGGGGCAACGCCAAAGTGTGCTTTGGTTCCTTTCTAAAATCTTACTAAGTCTTCTCAAGAATAGCCAACTTCGAGTCCTCTTGCCAACTCCTTCAGTCGAGTTCTCCTGTCAACTCCTTTAGCCAACTCCTCTTATTGGTTTTGACTCCTATTGACTCCTTTCAACCGATTCACCATCCCTTTATTTTAGAAGTTATTATCATGTCATCTTTAAAAGTCAATTTTCCATTATTTGTTAGAGATTTGACCCACCCTGTACTCAAATCGAAACATTTTGGTACTGTGAAAAAATTTGAGTTGAGACATAGAGATGGGCGACATTCATGTAGATGACGAAGGGACTGCTTGCACTGATATAGAACGAACTATACCTACAGGTGTATCAGAGAACATAGGACAGACTATAGCGGCTACTGTTTATAAGATTTTACAACAACAATAAGTTCCCAACCCACCTCCAGTAGGAATTCCAAGAATACTATCTCCTAGGATGGAACAATCTTAGGAGTCTACTGCACCACCTCCTCAAATTTTGAAAAATCAGAAATGTGTTATGGTGAGACCGATTCAATAGATTACTCCTTTTTCTCAAATTATTTTAGATGAAGAATTGTCGGTTAGATTTCGGTCATTGTAAGTGCGAGAATATGCAAGAACAACAGACTTAAAAGAGCATTTGGGGCAATTTGAGAACAATTCTCTTCTACATCAATACTCGGATGGTGTAAAGTGCAGAGTCTTTTTAACTACTTTATCAGGATCTGCTCAATGTTGGTTTAGCATACTGCCTCCTAACTCTACTCATTCTTTTAGAGAATTCAATACTATATTTTACAACATTTTGCTAGTAGAAAATGATACTAGAAAATAACACTAAGCCTTTTCATGATAAAATAAAAGAATTAGGAATCCTTGCGGAATTACATCAAACGCTTTAATTAAACAACACCAGAGGTTCCTTTGGCAACATCTGATGTGTTAATTAGTGCCTTTTCACAGGGGTTATTAGAAGGCAACTTCTTCATATCATTAATAAAAAATCCGCCAGTCAACTTCAAAGCTCTTTTGGACAAAGATGAAAAGTATGTGCATGTAGAAGAAGCCCAACGAGCTAGGAAAAATGAGATGAATTTAGTTCAAGGTTCTAGGCCATAGGTTGAAAAAAGAGCTCAATAGTTGGCTCTTCACAATCTAGTTTCTCACCCATTTTTCAATCATGCACTGCCCAAATTATCCCACAAAAATTTGAGAGGACAAATTAGCAAAGAGATGTACAAGCAGTAGCCCGAAATTAGAGACCTGTTCTAACACTACCTGCTGTACCAGCACCAACTATAGTAGCATCTCCTGTTACACTAACACCTCCTACATCAATACCTTTTAGACAATTGTCTCCTCCAGGGAACAAACCATTCTGTGCCTATCATCAGTTTTACGAGCATAACACAAAATCATGTCTAAGTCTTTGAGGAGAGATCAGTAAAGCCATATATCATCAATAATAAACTCCTCCTCCCCATCATCAACGTCAGTTTTGATCTCCTCCTCGACAATATTTTTCCCCTAAAAAATGATCTACTCTAGGTCAATGACAGAGAATGCCGCAATGAATTGGTCATAATGAAAGAGCAAAGAGGGTTCTCAATAGTAATATTATTCTCAAGAATTTGAGCTAAATAACAAAAATCAGATACCCTAAGGAAATTCTCTTCAAAGAGGTATGATAAACATAATTATAGGGGAATGAATGACAGGAATTCAAATTGTGCTCGAAAAGCTCATGGTCGACTACTAGAAAGTTGTGGTGTAAAGGCTCAGTTGAAATCCACGAAGGGACCAATGATTAGTTTTGACCCTGAAGATTTAGAAGGCGTGTCATAATTCAAATGCATTAGTAATTCAAGCTACTATAGCTAATTATGACATAGCTCGAGTAGTTGTGGATATGAGGAGTTCAGTTAATGTTCTTTTCAAGGGAACTTTCAATCAAATGCAGTGACCCAATAGACTTATATGATATGCCTACTTCTTTATTCGGATTCACAAGGCATGAAGTTTAGCCTGTGGGACAAATCATGCTACTTAACTCTTTTGGGAGCAAACTTTTACGGAGGACCATATCTACTATTTTTATAGTGGTAAATGCTCCTTCCGCTTATAATGTTATATTGGGAAGACCTGCGATCAGTAATTTTCAGGCAGTGGCGTCCACACACCATCAAAAAATGTAGTTTCTGTTGGTGCAGAGAACATCAGATGATCGAACATTGATTTTGATAATGACACGAGGTTCAAGTTAAGTGTGTATTGTCGTACTGATATGTATATCTAAGTGTGCAGGGAGCACAGAAAAGTTCTAGTTGAGGCTAGACAAAGCAAGTCCTAGTTGAGGCTAGGTAAAGTAAGTCCTAGTTGAGGCTAGACAAAGGCAAGTCTTAGTTTGGAGGATTAGACAGAAGTCTTAGCAAGATTAAGTGCACCAGGTGCAAGTCCAGGCAGGTCAGGAGGACCAGATGCATGGCAGAAATCCAAACAAGTCAGGAGGACCAGATGCGTGGTGGAAGTCTAGGTGGTCAGGTGGACCAATAAGCCTAGTAGCAAATCCTGAGAGCCGAGTATCAAGGCTAAGTGGGAAGTCCAACAAGTCTGGAGGACTTGTTGGCAATCAGGTAAATTCTCCTGAGTTGAGTGGGTAAGGGTACATTTCTGGAGTGGAACAGTAGGCGTCGGCCTAACCTAGGATTTCACTGAAAATCCAAAGTTAAGACCACTTAACAGTTCGAAAGTTGTTATTCCTTTTCTGCTACTTTATTTTTACACTAACTTATAATGTAGGATTGGAGAGGTAGAAACTTTAATTCCGGGCGACCTTATTCGAAATCCAGGCGATCGACGATCCAGGCGCCCGGATTGTCGATCCAGGCGATCGGACGTTAGCGAACCAGGCCAGCGAAGCAGTGAGGTGGAATTGTCCTAGTGGTCGGGACACCTCAGCTTCTAGGCGCCCGGATTGGTTCCAGGTGCTTGGATTCGGATAAATGCAGCGACAGTCAAAGTTCATCTGGAACCTCCACGTTAACACGCAGACGCCTAGAAAGGGAATACAAGCGCCTGGAAGTGCCAAGTCAGCAGCGTTGATGGCGAATCATCAGACAACGTGGAGGCGCTTGGAAAGGAGTTCTAGGCGCCCGAAAAGCCTTATAAAAGACCTTTGAAGGAGAGCCCTCAGTACAGCAATTGAGTTCATTCCAAAGTAACCCGACAACAGTCTATGCGTGAACAATCACCTTGGAAGCCGTCATAACGCCAGAGTTTTGCACCGCAAGTCTTCATCTCCTACTGCGACTTTTGGTAACGATTTATTATTGTGCATTTAAGTTAAGTACGATAAGTGTTTTATTGTATATCTGATTTTGTAATCGTTACAACTCCTCTCCGTAAGGAAGGAGTTTATTAGTGGATTGCCCAAACGTAAACGATCAAAGATCGTGGACCTTGGAGTTACAGCCTATGGCTGTAAACCAAGTAAAAAAAATTGTGCCTCCTTGTGTTCATGATTTTCGTACTTGTTATTTTCGTTGCAGCTTGATCTCTGTTTAAGTTAATTCATGAATAAACGAACGTACTCGACGATT
>NW_027430604.1:0-4148 GCF_044706935.1 Curcuma longa | reverse complement strand
CAAATAATATTTCTGAATAAATTGTCTGAATACAACCTCTTTAAAACCTGAGCCCGAATGTGATAAGTCCTAAGTGTTCTTGATTGTGCTAACATATTTAAACATGGAGTTTAATCAGATAATTCCAATATCTTTTTGATATATTAATCATGGATAATTAAAGTCTTCGTATTTGGGAATATATGCTAATAAATGATAATTGATTATACATAAATGATATTATGATAAATTTATATATATAGTAGAATTCCCTTGATAAAAAAGTGAAAGATAAAAAAAATTAAATTAAATTAAATTGAAAATAAATGTTTATAGCTCTAAATTTTTTAATTTTGAATTAGTTAAATTATATTTTAATTTGGAATTATTCAAGTTAGATGAATATTCATTATTGGTAAAATCTAGGTTTAAATTTTTTAAATTATTATTATTAATTAAATTTAATTTTAAATTTTCTAATTTATTTAAATTTTAATTGGTCAAATTTATTAAGTTTGAATTATATAAATTATTTGAATTTATCAAATTAATTATTTTTAAATTTGAATGGTCAAATTGATTAAGATTGAATTATCTAAATTATTTGAATTTGTCAAATTAGTTATTTTTTCATAAATTAAATTAAATTTTAATTTTAAAATTTTAAAATTATTTAAATTTTTAATAAAAGTAAATCTATCATGTAAAATTCTAGGGGTATTTTTGTAAATTAATGCACTTATCAAAATCGTAACTCCTAATTCTGATTTTGGCTCACTCTTCGTCTTTTTCTCCATGTACTAATTTTTGTAGTATTAGTGTTTCTGACACTTGAACCACGTAATGTGCTCTTTATTTTTCCGGACTCCTGACATCAGTTACTTTTATGCCGCGAGTGGTGTCATCCGAATCTTATGAGTAGAACACTAGTTTTTATAGTGTTTTCTCTCTCTGCATTTAAAACATGTAATGCAATTTAAAACAAACTTTAAAATTTATAGCTTTCTCTCCCTCCATCTTTGCCTCTTGTTGTTATGGCAATTAGTCCAATCGAGAACAGACCTGTTCGATTTTACTTGATTTCTAATCCCCCAGGATTAGTATGTTTAAGACCTATGAACGGAAGGCGCATGTTCACTAGTGATCTCCTTTCCAGAACTTTTTCGGAGATGGAAAAATCTGTCTTACAATCGAATATATAATGATAAATGAAAGTTACAAAATCGTAAGACTAAAACAAACAAACTCTCAAGTTAGCCAATCTAGAAGTCTTAAGTGTACCGCACCCTTCCTGGAACTTCTCTGGTCGCACCAGCAAGACGTCGTTCACGTTCAACAGCACCGTAGGATTAGAGATTTGGAGTATTAGGATTGTCCTTAATGGTGCGTGTTGATGGCCTTATAAAGACGCTTCTGGGCGCTTTAGATAGATCCAATCTGATTTAATTTTGTTGATCTTTATCGAGGTCTATTCTTTATGATCCGGGTGCCTGGACCATCCAAGCACCTGAAGTGAGTTCAACCAGGTTGACCTCAGTTGACTTCAGGATCGGGTTGACTGCTTCTGTTTACTTCTCTTATGCTTTCTCAGTCTTGCTTCCAACTCTTAGTTTCTGTAAGATTAGCATACACACAAACAAGCAATCTAAGTCTAACTGTAGTCTGTCTGATTTACTAAGCTTACCTAAATCTTACCCTGTAAGTCTAACATATTAGGCTTACCATTGTCTAACTTTCAGTTATGACTAGTCATTCGATAGATTTCCCACTTGCCAAATATCTGATCATCCTTGACTTGCTTGAACTTTTTCTTGCCTAACCTCTAGTTAGGACTAGTTACTTAATAGACTTTCCATCTGCCTAATCTCATAGATCGGCACTTCTTGCCTAGCTTCACTCATCAGGATTTCATGTCTAGCTTCATTCACTAAGACTTTCTACCTAACCTCCTTCTACCTAACCTCCATCTAGAACTTCTCCTACCTAGCCTTCAATTAGGACTTATTTTTCTCCGATCCAACTGACTAGGATTTCTTGCTAGTCATCTGGTCAATTTTGACCTAACTAGAGTTCACTCATATTCAAATATTATGTCCTATTTGATTCAATCTTTGATCAAACTGACTAAACCAAAATATATTGTTAAACGTTAAAATCCTAAAGATAGACTAGTGCCCTTGCACCAATAAAAAGTGATAGTATAGGCCGACAACCAACTACTCTCAAAAGCATTGCCGAAGAAAAGAAATCCTATCTAGTGATAAATCATGCCTCACCGTGTCATGGTGGATGTTGACCATCGAATGTGCGCCCTTGGTCACGCCCGTGTTGCCGACTTTTGCTGCCACTGGCCACACGGCTTCCACCACGACCCACAGTGTCTTCTCACTCCACGTCTCCACCCCCTCACCGAGAACGCCCCCTCCCACCTTCTCGCCACATCTGTCCCACTTCGCCCGGGACTCTCCAAACTCTCCAAGTGGGAGCTCACTTGCCTCAAGGTTGACCTCGCCTTTTGCTTCTCCCCGGACCTCCGTGCACTCCTCGCGCTTGTGGTCCCTTTTGGCCTAAATTCTTGAACAGGCATTCCCCTAGTTTAGGTCTCCTGCTCCACCTCCCTCGCGTTGTGATCTCTCTCTAAGTCGCCTCGAAGTCACATGGTGAGACACGGACCACGTGACACTAGCAGGAGAATAGTAAGGACACGACAAAGATAAGGAAAAAGAGGAAGATGGAGATGGTGGTGCACTAGCCAGAGAGAGCAGACCTAAGGTGCACGAATGTTGGTGATTTTTGTAACCACCCACCACCACCACGTTGCTCTCCACGAAGTGCACGTTGTGCACTCCGTGGAGGTCACTTCCTCTTCCTATTAAAGGGAGAGGAAAGCCCTACAATCACGGCGTGTCTCAGAGAAGAGAGTGAGCAATCTGCGTTCAAGCGGTGCGTGAGAGGTGCGAGAGTTCATACCTTGGTGGTGTGTGCGTCCAAGATCAGAGGCAGCGTTGTGGATTCGTTCCAGAGGTGCTGCGTCGGAGAAGAGGAAGAACACCAGATCGGAGGATTTGGTTTATGGAATCCGAGGAGCATTCCGTCCGTGATCATTCCTCAGACACAAGCGATTCAACCGGGTAAACTCTCAAGAACATGTAAAAAATTTCAGAATTTCTACATTGGTATCAGAGCCAGTAGATTAAATTCTATGTTACCTGTTTGTTTCGTTCCCGAGTTATTCTTTCATGTTAAAAAAATCGCACAAGAAAAGAGTGATTTTTTGCCTTGCCCTTCTCTATTCTTGGTCGGAGACGTGTGCTCGCGGTGACACAGGTGTTGCCCACGGCCAGTGACTTATTCCCTTGATTCCGGCGAGGCTGGCGTGGAGCCGACAGTTGACGTCAGGGGGAAGCAACGCTCATGAGCGTTGGCTTCGTCTTCAGGCAGCAAGGCAGGCGCTGGTCCCGGGCATCGGCGAGGCTGGCGCCGGCGAGGCCGCGCTGGCGGAGAGGTCGGCGCCGGCTAGATAGGTACTGACGGCAGGAGGAAGGTTTAGGGCGGAACTAAAAAAAAGACGAATGAAGAGAGGTGGTCGGCGAAAAAAATGGGGCAGCGTGCTTTTAGGGCACGAGAGAAAAAAAGATTAAAAAAAAAATACAGTCAAATCCAACAGGGAAATGGGCTGCCAATTTTGGCTGATTAATTAGGTTAATGGATCAGCCCAATTTTTTTTATGGGCTGCCAATTTTGGTTGATTAATTGGGTTGATGGATCAGCCCAATTCATAAAAAAAAAAGAAGAGGCTGGATGTGGGAATTGAACCGATGATTTCCACAGTCTAACCACTAAACCATGATCATTATATAAAAATGAATCAGTTTCATTTATGTATTGATCAAATTTAATTGGGCTGTTTCATAAGAATGAATTGGACTTCTGTGCCCAATTAGCCCAATCAAGTGGAATGTCAAGTGTTCTGGCACGGTGACAACTCTTGATTAGAGATAACCAAGTATAGATTAAACTTGGTTAGTGTTGATATTCGTCAACCATACTCATAGTTGAGAAGTTGTTTAAACAATTTATACTTAAGAAACAACTCAATAGGCTTCGCCAACATAGTTGAAGATGATGAGAAAACTAAATATCATACATGATGCTCAGGTGCATGGGGT
>NW_027430603.1:0-1829 GCF_044706935.1 Curcuma longa | reverse complement strand
AGAAACATTATTATTTAATTTACTAAATTCATCAATTAAATTCTTTTTTCCTTGTTTTACTAATTTTTTAATTGTACGAGTAAGTGTAGTCCTAGGAACACGTTTAGCAGATAGATTAAGAGATTCTTTACAAAAATTTTCAAATGTGCATTTAGATCCAAAACTAAAAGAAAGATGTTCTACGGAAACAAATTTAGCTAATGACTCTCTTAATTTATTATCAGAATATAAAAATAAACCGGAATCAGTACTACTACCGCTAGAAAATCTAGATAATTGTGTTTGAGAAAGGTCGAGTCCATATTCCGTCGGGTGCTTCGTTTCTACATGTCGTTTTAACGATCCATAGCCGCCGCCGGCTTGGAATTTGTAGGAAGCATTGCAATGCTTGCATTTTGCATGCATTTCTCCCGATGGAAGAGTGACTTTCTCAAAATGTTTAGTAAAAATAGAAGATTTTAGAGGAGGATTATCCCGAACCTTAGAAGTAATTGCTTCAGTACTTCCTTGTGTTTCGGGCGTCGGAAGGTGTTGGGCCTCGATCTCATCATCGGTGGATTGAATGTTGGGAATGGGATCCTCGTGCGCTATTTCTTTTCCCCTCCGAGATCGATGTGAAGAACTTCCACCGCGGCCTCCTTCCATTGTAGTCGAAAGATGGAGTCGGAACTCGGAAACGCGAACTTACGAAGTTGAGAATGAGAGATTGAGAGTTAGAGAGTAGAGAAGTGTGTGAAAATGATGAAATGAACTCCCTATTTATAGAATTTGGATCATAACGGACACTAAATCATAGCCATTGATCAAAAAACGGTCAAATGATCCTAACCGTTGAAAAAAAATAAAAAAATAAAAAAAAAACCTCCAACGGCTCTGAACCGCCGGTTAATCGGTGGTTCAGAGCCGTTGGAACCGGTGGTTCGGACCGTTGGAACCGCCGGTTCCAACGGAAACCCCAAAAAAAAAAAGCTTGAACCGCCGGTTCAACTCACCGGTTAATCGATGGTTCGTCGGTTACCCAGACTTAGAGCAAGTCACCCAACTGATCAAATTTTGGGTGATCCATCTTTAGGCGTAAGAACCAGATCTGCCTACAGGAATCTAAGTCAAATAGCCTTAATTTCCAATATAGAACCTAAAGCCATAGAAGAAGCATTGTCAGATCCTGACTGGATCATAGCAATGCAAGAAGAGTTAGCCCAATTTGAAAAGAAATCAGGTTTGGGACTTAGTTCCAAAACCTGAAAATAAATCAATCATAGAAACCAAATGGGTGTTTAGAAACAAAACAGATGATAAGGGTGAAGTAGTTAGAAACAAAGCCAGGCTAGTAGCCAAAGGGTTCAGCCAAGTAGAAGGACTAGACTATGACGAAACCTATGCACCCGTAGCTAGGCTTGAATCCATACGAATGTTGTTAGCCTATGCAGCACATAAAGGATTCAAGCTCTATCAAATGGACGTTAAGTCCGCCTTTTTAAACGGTTTCATAAAAGAAGAGGTATATGTAGGACAACCACCAGGGTTTGAAGACAAAGATCACCCAGAATATGTCTTCAAACTAAAGAAAGCTCTTTATGGACTTAAACAAGCTCCTAGAGCCTGGTATGAAAGACTTTCTACCTACCTAGTAACCAAAGGGTTCCAACAAGGTCAAATAGATCCATCATTATTCGTAAAAATATCGAAAAAGATTTCTTCATAGCCCAAATATACGTTGATGATATAATCTTTGGATCAACCAACTCTAAATACTTAAAAGAATTTATAAGTTTAATGAAAAAGGAATTTGAAATGAGCTGGGTAGGAGAACTTCACTTCTTTCCTAG
>NW_027430602.1:0-11758 GCF_044706935.1 Curcuma longa | reverse complement strand
AGTGAAATTTAGGTATTTTGAGTGACAATTTGATGGGTTTGATGTAGTCACAGGTAGATGCATTCTTATTCCACTTGAACAACTATATCAACTCATTGATAAATCTTAATCAAAACTATTGTTCAATTTTCCCTGCTTATGATTGGCAATGTTGGGTATCATGACTGCTTTCAATTTAAGGTGATCATTCTAGATCTGGAGTTTATTCCCAAAGAAATTCAATTAACGTATTCAGTGAGCTCTTTGTTATGTGTTAGGAAACTTTTAGCTTTATCTGAGTGACTAATTTTAAGATCTGCATTTCCTCTCTTTTATTTTTCTTGATTCTCTTTATGAGATACATGGGTCAGAGTATGCTTAACTTATTTTTTTGCATCGACTAAACCACATTAAATCATATGTATAGACCAAGAATTAATTGTTTTTACCATCGTTGCATTATTATTATTTTTGTTTTGTTTATAAAGCAGCACCTCACCATTCACTCTGGTGTTCTTCTTCCAGCTTCTTATATCAGGGTCACTTGAAAGTATGGATGTGGATGATCTACGTTCAAACACTCATTATGCTGGTGGCTACCATCATGTATGTTTTGGGCAAACTATTTCTTGTTACATGACAATTTCCTTGATTTTTTTTATCGAACTATTTGCTTACCTTCTTTGTTGAATGCCGGTTGATGCAAATTAATTGGGATCTCAACTTTCAATTTGTAATTGATTTTTGATATTATTCTATTTTAGAATTGGTATCTTTTGTTTTACGAGGATTTTAATGCTGTAAATATATCCACCCATCCAATCTTAAAAATAGTGTTTCACTCATTGCTAATATTGATTTCAATTTCATGGTACCCACTATGCAAATCAATGTTAGAGAGCCATCAAGCTTCTACCATCAAATTGAGTATGTCCTCAAGTTTTTTTTTTTTTTTTTGAGTATGTCCTCAAGTTTAGGTGTGAGAGTTCGATACTTAACAATGATTTTGTTGATGACACAACTAATAATGCACGCTCTCAAATAATCTTTTTATTTGTCAGTAAATGAAGCTTTTCTGTAAGAGTTTCTTGATTTGCCTATTTAATTCAACATGATCCTTGTAGTTCATGTTATTGTATGAAAGATTATTCAATTAAGACCTCAAAACAAATTCTGTGCTGAATTATGGTTCATCAAGTAAGTCTTCTGGAAAATTTTTTGTAATTTAGAATCTTCTTGACCTTTGGAGGATGACTTACAAGAGAGGCACGACAGTTGACTATAAGGTTATGGGCGAAGCCAATAAGAGTACTATAACTCGACTCCTTTTCTTTCTCAAACTGGCATTTGTCTGAGAAGGTGAAGGGGATTTCTTAAAGATTGGGTAGCTTTGTTGTTGGCTTGGTTTTGGGCTCAGCTTCATTAACCTTGACTAACATTATGTCCATTGTGCTCGAAGAAATGTGCATTTTCTCTTCCATACTAAGTAATGACCACTTGGCCCATCTTCTACAAAGGCACCTCCTTTTTTATTTTTTTATACTAGATATCCACTTTACACTATATTTAGCGCTGCAAAGGGTGATTTGGAAAGTCTTATCTCTCCACCCAATAGGATGAATGCTTCTTGGTAGGGGAGGACGATGCAAATTAATTGAGATTTGACATTATAATTAAATTTTAGTAGGGTAATGCTTCTTCCCCTACATTGGCGGAAGCTTTGAGTACCAGGCTACCCTTAGTATTCATTTTGAGTAATATCTTATGTTTTGGAAGGAATTATTAGTATTAGTTTATTTCTAAATTTATGATTTTCTTCCTAGTTTTGTCTGAGTTTAGTCTATAAAAGTGTCGCTATCTTATGTATTGATGAATGCTTGACTAATAAAATTCCCCTTTCAATTTTCCATGCGAAATTCCCTCTATGTGAGGCCTTGTGCTACACCACTGGTTCATGCTAATTTATAGAACCTATGGTTGCTTTTTCCGGTAACTTTAAGTGCTATGACTAAGTTGGTTCTCTACATCTGTACAATAATTTATTTGAGTTAGCTTATTCGTATATAGCCAAATGCTTGCAAAAGTTTGATGAAATCATGATGTTGTTGAGGAGTTTTTCCCCACTCTTTTTGGCTTTTGATTTGATCAAGAACCTTTACTAGTTTTGTAGAACTGATGTTGGTTCTCTTGGCAGGATCATCAGGTCATTGTGATGTTCTGGGAAGTGCTCAAAAGCTTTTCTTTGGAGTACCAGAAAAAATTCCTCAAGTCAGTTTTCAATTTTAAATACCAGTTTATGATATATTTTTTAAGAATATAACGTCATGAATGCTTATTGCAACCATTATTGAATGTTATAGTAACTTGATAGACAGTTAAAATTCAATAGGAATTTCCCAGGCTGATGTTAGTGTTTTCAGTTTACGATTGATCAATGACCAGTAGTGCTAAACAAATAAATTATGCTTATAGAATCTAGAATTATTATACAAAGGTAATTTGTTTTCAGGAAATTTACCGTTAGTGGTACAAGCTTAGGTTGTATTAGGACTTTAGGAGTAATGTGAATATTTTTAGATAAAGCCTTTTCTTATATAAGATGGAGATTTTATACTAGTTGTAAGAATTAAGCATGTTCTGCTATGACAATGTACTATATTAGTGACTGGTGGAAGTTGCCAAATAAGAAGTCTGAGTGGTGTGCGTCATGCTGTATTATACTATTATGGGTCTTTATGTAAAGATGTAAAGGTATAAGGGTCTATTTTGTAATGTCTCGTATACTCAATATATCCATATATAGGTAGAGGGGCTCTACCTAGGGAACTGATTATAATCATTATCCCCTCACATTGTATCGGAGCCGATGCCCAAGTCCCCAATCTTCCACTGCCTAACCAATGCTAGTGTTCTCTTCACGCCATTCAATGGATATCATCAGTCAGGTTTGTAACACCTCTCTTTAGCATCTTCATTTCATCCACATGATGTGGACTTTGATTCATCATTGGCTTCCTTGTGAACAGCTCCATTGCACCTCAATTGCTTGATGCCTGCCCCTATGAAGCAGTGAGCAGAGGTCCATCGATTCATCCTGCCTAGGCCTAATTGCCTAACATTGCACTTCTCTTCATGCGCAGTGCAACACTTGTAGCACTGTGTGGTCTCCTATCCTTATTCTGAAAAAGAGATGAGGCACTCTTGCGGCCTGTAAGGCTACAACTGAGCAAAGTTGCCTTTATTCTCTAGATCCAATTTCCTTATCGGTTGCCCCTTCTTCCTCCATCAGCTTTCCTTTCTCAGCAAGCAGTTGTTAATTTGCTTGAATGCCAAAATCTTTTTGCCACTACTCTGATGCCTCTTGTTGGTACTATTTCCACTATTTCAAGGTCGGTGATCATCATAATGGACAAAATCTTTGTTGTTCCTATATAGTTTGTGGATCAAGGTCAACTAGAGCACCTTACTAATCCTTTCTAATTGAGTTTTCAAGATCAATGAGTTCACTCGTTCATTGTGGGAGTGGATAGATGCTTAACTATTGGCTCTTTTATGGCAATCGATTCTTCCAAGTCTTTTGAACATTTTTCGCTGCTATCTTTCCTCTTACAAGACCCACACATATTCTGACTTTATATAGGTGATATCTCTCATGCCTATGATGTCATTGATAGTCTATTTTAGATACACCACAGTGACACAAAGATGACCACTAGGTCATTTCCAAAGTATCGCAATCAACTTTAGAGGTATCCTTTCGACCTCTTTTGATGACTAGGAGATGTAGGACCACCATTGATAAGTTATTCACCATTATATTTCTCCAAGCTACTCACCTTGAATTGGAGATAGTGAGATCTTGAATCTGATGTCATCAATCTTCTATTTTTCCTCTATCCAATGTGTATAGATGTTATCTGTGTTGGTAGTTGATTCACCTCCCGGAGAATCATCAGGTGATCGTGAAGGCTGATAATGAGGTGGTTTCCCTAGAGGATAGAACAAATTCAAGTGATACATTCTATTCTCTTCACGGGTTTTCCCCCTCCCCTCTGGTCATTTGCCTCAAACTCTACTAATGTATCCTAGTCTAATGCTCCTCTGTCAACTCAGTCAGACAACTATATTTTTACAAATTTTGTAGAGTACTCTTTGCTCTTTCAACTTCATATGACTATTAGTGCATCACCTTGGTTAGTTACCTCATTCACCCATAGAGGTACCACTACTACATTTTTATCACGTACCTCAGTCGTCTTTTTAGATCCTAAATATAGGGCGTTATATTTCTGGCAACACATCCCTTTTTTACTCTTATACCCCCATGAGTCATACTAGTGTTGTGATAGCCAATGGGTCTCACTCATTGGTTAAGGATATTAGAGACGTTTTACTTTCACCCTTGCCCTTCTTTTCTTCTATCTCATATGTTCCTACAATTCCATTGAGCTAGCTGTTCATTAGTCAACTTACTAATCTTTGAATTGTTTTGCTTTGTCTCTGACAAGGTGATTGATGTAGGGAATGAATCTCATAGGCTTTACTGACTGAATGTTCCTTCACTATTGTTAAATCTTCTGGCTACACTCTTATCTTGAGTTACAGTCATCTTGGTCATCCTTCTCTTTAATACTTGAAGCAAATGGCCTTTAGTATTTCTATACTTCAGTCTTTTGTGTGTGAATTTTACTAACTTGGTAACGTATTATGTCCTGTTTCCCTATGATGTCAACACTTTTGGCTACACTATATCATCTCGAGTTGCATTGTATCTTGCTCATCCTTTTCTTCAAGAAGCACATGGTCTTAGTATTTCTATTCTTCAGTCTCTTGAGTGCAAATTTTTGCTAACTTTGTAATTTGATCACTTTTCCCAAGGAGTGTGTCTATCAAAGTGCCCTACAACTTTTTTGCTTTGGTTCATTTGCATATGTTAGGTCTAAGTCATGTCAATCCTACTTTTAATTTCAAACTCTTTATAACTAGAATAATATAGTGTTTTCTAATGAAATATTTTTTTTCCTTTTTATTACTTTAATACGAAATCAAAAATTAGTTTGATGTCCCTATAAAATTCTAGTAGTGAAATGCTTGGTAATACTTTTCTTAGATTTTATAGTCATTCCTATCTTGCAATGACATTCTTCATCAGTCTATGCCCTCACACACCTTAGTAAAATGGTATGGTAGAACCAAAAAATCTACACTAAAGCTACTTGGACTCTACTCTTGCACATGTATATACCCCTTTTGTTTTGGGATGTATTCTCTCTATTTGTTATCTTATGAATCATATGTTATTCGCCACTTTTCATGGCCAGGTTTCATTCAGTGTTCTCTTTCTACATGATACTGACTATTCTTTTCCACCATGGGTCTTGGATGAACCAGCTTTGTTTATTTTGTGTCCCTTGGTTGTGCTAAGTTATCACTTTGCTCTGTCAAGTGTATCTTTCTTAGTTGCTCATGCTTCTAAAACGGCCATTGTTGTTACTTTCTTGAATCTTGTGCCAATCATTGTTCGTGTAATCTTCTAAAAAGATCATGGCTTTTAATCTTTGGATCATTCTTTCATCTGGTGGCAAATGAACCTATATATTGGTTTGTCAGAATGTTGAAATAGTCTAATGTTCCAGAGACCTTATTTGCTGTTTCATTCCTTGATATCTAATCCCTGATGTGTTTCATTGTTTGTACCCAACCTCTATATTTAGCCAGCACTTGGGTTTCTCACACAAGCATTTGCTTTTAACTTCCAAGCCCATCAAAATTGGAGTCTAATGCGCTGACCAAACACTAACATTTTTCTTAAATCCCGTGCACCCACAAATTCTGTTATTGCTAAAATTTGAACTTAATGTGCATGCTAAACTTGTATCTGGTATCTCCAACAAATTTGATTTTTTTCCTGACGATGCCAAAATTTGATGAGGTTATTCTTAAAGTTTTTTTATGTTTTCATGGTGTTTTAAGCTTGTAGGATATTTGACACATCCTAAATTTGACTTCCTCCCCTTTATGATTTTTAGGTTTGTGACTGGCTGTTCCAGAGGGCCACTTCTTGGTTTCAAGTATCTTGAACCAAAGTTCTGCATACAAAGGTTTATTCAACTAGTTTTTTTTTCCCGTTTATGCTTATTGACTGCTTACATTTTGTTGGTGTTTTGCTGAAAATAGGGCTGCTCCTTTTGATTTTGTGGAAGAAGATCTTGACCGTTTACCGACATCTGCCACATGCATGAATTTGCTGAAGTTACCTCCATATCAAACGTATGTTACCTCCAGAGCTTCAAAAGTCAATATACCAATTTTTCATGTGGTTTCATTTTCTGGGAAATACTAGGATAATTTCTTTAAGTGAACCTTGTAACTTATGTTCTTTCTTTAACCTTTTTCTTATGAAAGCCATGAATATTCCAAACTTTACCATTTATATTGGGTCCAGTTTTTAGTTCAAAGCTGCAGATTGTGTTAGTTATAGCGTCTGCATCTCCTGAAGACCTCTCTACTTTTACAATTATTCATGATTCGCTGATGTTGATTCTTAATGTTTGATCCTCTATACTGTTTTTGCCAACTTTTTTTATTTCTCACATCTTATTGGCTTCATACATTTTGTTTTACAGGACGGAACAAATGAGAACCAAATTAGTCTATGCAATAAGTGCAGATGCTGGTTTTGATTTGAGCTGATCCTTGGTTATCAACACTCTTTGTTTAGATAACAGTTAGAGCAGATTCTTGTTTATCTAGTCTTCACATGCTTTCTGATGATGGGGTTGTCGACGGCCTGATTGAGTGATTCTAGCCTCCATCATGAAAGCAAACACGGTGTTACAGCAGCTCTATAAAGAATTATGACAAGCAAAGACAATGGTACTTGTAGATACTTGGCAAGACGGTGAGAACTTCAAAATTGGGAAAAAAAAGGAGGAGATGATATTCAAAATTGTAAATACTGAAATCTATGTTTGGCCGCCCAATGTTAGAAATGAGGTTAATCGAAATGTACACGTCCTTTTCTTCTTTTTTGTGTATTGGTGATGCTATCATCCTACTTGTAAATTATTGAAATCCTTTCTTTGATTTCGTGATTGCCTCTAGCCATCTTGCAAGGTTCTGAAACTAGTTGTCACAGGGTCAATCTTTCAGCTTCAAAATTTTCCTGCGCCTCTGTAAGTGCCCCAATGCACTAGAGAATGTTTTTCTCAGAATGACTAGCAAGAGTCACAAGCAAGCAACAATGTGCAGGAAACTCTCAATCATTATTATTCACAATAATAATAAAGGAATACAAGTTACTGTATAGATTTGCTCTCACAAATCCCTCAAGAATTGCACACAAGAACGCATCTAAGAATGCACACCCTTGCTAATGCCTCCTTGCCTATTTATCATGCATATACAATGATTACATTGGAAGTTACGGTAGTTACAAAGTAGGTACAACAACCACCCTTGCTTACATGGCAAAATTGCTTGTCCACCTCACTTGTTGATTTGACACCATTGTTAAATGTTAGCTTGCACGCCATGTGCTTGGCCCAATTCTTGCACCACAGACTTAGGCAAAACAACCCATTGTTGCTCCATTCTTTGTGCCGCTTGGCATGCGCCTCGTCACATGTCTTGGCCTACGTCTTTCCGCAAGTCCGCTTGGCCAGATGCTCGGACTTGGCACGTACAATCCTTGCATCCGCTCGCCATAATACAAGTCTGCCTCTTGCTTGGCTTGGCCTTTGACAGCTCTCGTGCACTGTCGTAAATCTTGTCGTTGCTTCAGTGCACCAATCCTTGTGTCATTGGCCCATTGATGGTGATTCTTTTCAAATTGCCATAGTGTCACATCCCTTTCCCAAGCACTTTCAAAGAACTAAGTTCCTCCTCAACATCATCGGTAAATTGCTTCTTTATGATTGGAGGGGCCAAACTCTTGTTCATTAATGCTCCTCCTGCAGCAGAATCCAAATATACCTTAGTCTGATAATTGATTCCATTGTAGAAGGTGTGGATGATAAGCCATCTTTCCAAACCATGGTGTGGACACTTCCTCAACATCCCTTTAAATCTATCCCAAGCTTCAAATAATGATTCTCTATCCAGTTGTTGAAAGCTTGCAATCATGTTTCTCATGTAGGCCGTCTTACTTGGGGGATAAAATTTGTTCAGAAAACACTGTTCCAGCTGCTCCCAAGAAGAAATCCCACTGGGGGGTAAGAGTAATACCAAGCTTTAGCTGTATCCCTTAAAGAAAATTTGAAAAGTTTGCACCTTACAACGTCAAATCCAGCCCCATGTACTCCCATTGTACTGCAATGATCTGAAAATATTTCCAAATGTAGGTTGGGGTCTTCATGAGGTCCGCCGCCAAACTGAGCTTGCTGAACCATTGATATATAGCCCGGTTTGATTTCAAAGTTTGCGGCATCATTATTTGGCATGACGATGCAAGATGTTGTGCCTCTCGCATGTGGTGCTGCGTAGTCTTTGAGTGACTTTTGGGCCATGGTGACTGAAGATTCTTCTTGAATAATTTGTCTTTGGGTGTGAAGTCTCCTTCGGTAAGTTCTTTCTATCTCAGGGTCTAAGGGAAACTCCACTTGGTTGGCCCTGCGCATGCACAAAATAAAATAAATGAATTAAATCCTGGAACCAAAGAATAGTATATGCAAAAAGAATAGTGTACCAATCAACAAATCAAAAGAATATAAATGAATGGAAGCTGTATATAAAAGAAAAGAAAAGAAATAGCGGAACTCTAAATGTATATGTTTAGAGAAAAATTGCGCACAGTCCCCGGCAACGGCGCCAAAAACTTGACAGCGCCCGCAAGTATACGGGTGTCGTCGAAGTAATAAAATATCGATCCACTGGGACTGTGGAATAATTCGCTAAACCGATACAAGAAGAGTTGGAGAGATCCGATTTGTTTGGGGTTGAATTGTGGAAAGTGGGGGTGAAAGTGAACTCCTAAACCTCCACCAAAGACAAGATCGACTAAGTGCAGTGGGTGTGAAACGATCCTAGGACTTCGGTATCCTCGAGGTATTGAATGATCGACTGTGGACTCCTTACCATTCCTCCATATCCTTACAATTGCAGAGATTCTAACCAAAATATCCAATTAGACCTCGTCAGGTTTCCTCGGAATAATCAATGAATTCCTAATGCTACGATCCCTAGGTTGGAACGACACCAGATAGCCCGGTTAATAGCTCTCCCGTCTGTCACACGGGCACTCCGGCATTACTACTGATGTACTACTCTCTGTCACTGAATACCCAATTAAGGGATCCCTTCCTAGTTCACTATAGCCATTAGCTATCTCTCATAGAGACTCATTATGAATTAAGGGTGTCTTCGGACTCGCCCGGTTGGTAGCTCTCCTGTCTGTCACACAGGCACTCCGGCAGTTACGGCCTAATACATCCTTAAACCACAAATAATCCCTATCCTTATGAATTGAATCCATTACATTCACATCATCCATACAAGCACAATAGACAAGCAATCCATAAAGCAAATGCAATCATATATCATAGACATGGTAAATACAAATCCACAAGATAGAATCATCCAATACACTCGAATCTCCTACATCCTAGAATCTAAGGAACTACTCCATGACGGAGAGAGTACAAATCGAAGAAGAAATGTAAATAACATCCTAATCCCTAGACTAGAGAAAGAAAAGGGGAAATAGGACTTATCAATGAAGTTCTTCTTCTCCGGCTTGCAATCTTCTCGTCGGCGGAACGGAGACGGAGGAATAGCTCCAATCGGATGATTGGATCGTCGATTTCGGCTCCGGATGGTGGTACGGCGGCTCAAGAACACTCCCCAAGGTCTCTCCCTTTTGCTTAGGGCTCATAGGATGCTATTTATATGCCCTAAGTTACGCTGCACACGGCCCCGTCACACGGCCGTGTCTGACAGACACGGCCAGGGCAAAGGGTGCTTCTGGAGGTGGCCTGCTGGAGACACACGGCCGTGCCTTAGAGGCACGGCCATGTGTGGTCTTCATTCTGGAAAAGGCACGGCCGTGCCTATTAGGCACGGCCAGGTACGGTTGAAGCTCTGGAAGAAGACACGACCGTGTCTGTGAGACACGGCCCAAGCGAAGCTCTGTCCTGGAAAAGTGGCACGGCCGTGCCTGAGAGGCACGGCCATGTGCTGTCTCCTTGCTGGTGCGGGACACGGCCGTGCCTAGTAGGCACGGCCAGGAGCTGGCCCTTCTCTGGTCTGAAGCCCGGTCTTTGCTTGTTTCTTGAGGCACGGCCGTGCCTGTGAGACGGCCACCTGACTTCGTTCTGGTGTGAAGCACGGCCGTGCCTGTGAGGCACGGCCAAACCCTGGCCTTGTTCTGTTGGAACACACGGCCGTGCCTGTGTGGCACGGCCAGTACTTGACTTGGCTCTGATCTGGGGCACGGCCGTGTCTGTGAGACACGGCCCAACACAGCACTTCTTCTGGAGTGTGGCACGGGCAGAGGCACGCCCGTGCCTGGCTTTCTGGCTCCTTCTGGGGGTTAGACACGGCCGTGCCTGGGGGGCACGGCCCTGTCTGGCCTTGTCTTCAATATATACTCCGTTTTACCCATTTCCGCTCCATTTCTGCCCTGCAAATGCATAAAAACGAAAGCAGACCTCCGATCTAGGAAATAGTAAATATGCGCCAAATGCGTAGATAAAAGATGCAATAAACGCAGAAATGTAACATGAATAACGTGAAAGATATACAATAAAAGCTCAAAAATAGTGATGATCTCTACGTTCATCATTTTATTGTAGTCTCGATCGCCGAGTTGAGTTGTGTCAGCTTGTGACCCCATGTGGGGGCAATGAGTGGTTTGAATGTTGTCGATGAGCTTTGGTATGTGGGCTAACCATGTGATTGCTGACCTGCCCATTCGAAGTTGATGGTGCACCGAAAGAGTTGGGCGTAGGCCTGACTTGATCAATTCATAGTGTTGAGGGCACTTAGTCAGGCTGGTTTCACAGAGCAGCTATTACCCACCCGTCATCAATCGTGGAAGGATAACAGGCGAGGTACTAGTAACTCCACAATGATATATCAAAGCTCAACATCAATCAAACAATCCAATTTTTTTTAAAAAATGTTATCATTCGTACTTTTTATAGATTTTAAAATATCTCCTAAATATATATTTATTTCCATCGCGTAAAGTGCTAAAAAATAAATTTACCAATAAAAAATCTCATGGCAACATTTTGTTATGGTTTAAGATATTTTAAGTCATAACAAAAAGGTAAAATCTCATGGAGATGCAGGGTATCGATCCCCGTGCCTCTCGCATGCTAAGCGAGCACTCTACCATCTGAGCTACATCCCCAAGAACATCCCAAACACCCTCTTTTCAGATTATATGCAAGTTTGAAGTAGCATGTTCCGGTTAGTCAATTGAGAGCGTTTGTGTATTACTTGGTAGTTCACAAATGGAGTAATACAATGGAGTCAACTCATGTCGATGTAGTTCAACAACTTTGACGACTTGGAATGAGAACTCGGTAGGTGATCTAATAAAGGAATGCAAGTTGAGAGAGATTGGATATCTTAATGCAATGACTTTAGGACCTAACACGAGCTAAACTCTAGGACCAAATGACAATAGGTGGACTATGTAGGTGACCTAACGAAGGATGACATGTGAAGCAAATTTGGAGAACTTGGTGCATCCGAAGAACTAAGGACATGATGAGAGGTGGACTCTATTAGTGCAACCATGCCACAAGAGATGAACTAATTAGGCGGTTTTGAT
>NW_027430601.1:0-4398 GCF_044706935.1 Curcuma longa | reverse complement strand
ATAAATTTCTGTAACGCCCGCCCTTACGTGGGCCTAGACGGACGCCACAGTTACTCTTACATTCATTTATCTTATACCACATACGAAATAAATCACGAAACTTCGCAGCGGAAAAACATAAAACATAACATGCAATGATTTCATATGTGGTAATTAAAATATATTATGCATTTATTGTCTAGCTATTAAGTTGATATTAAAAACATCTTAGCAATAACATTCAACATAGAGATAATTTGTCCGAGACTTTGCCAAGTCACTACCACACACATCCTCATCAGCCTTTTTCCTGCTGCTTCCCTTCGTTTAATGACTGCTAGAGGGATCTGCAACATAAGAGAGTAACTATAAGCACAAGGCTTAGTAAGCTCCTTTCCTACTCACAAAATCCACACGTCACATACAACATAACATTTCATAACCATATAAGCATGAAGCCATTTATGCATTTCATAAAGCATATGAACATTAATCTTTCATCCTTAGCATTTAAAATCATAAACATACAATTGGATGAAAATGCCTCTTTAAAACATAATATCATATTAGATCAACATAATCATCATCATCATTGTTTGGGATCCCTGGCTTGGTACCAATGCGCGCTCCCTAATAGAACTGGGGTAGCGAGCCACCAGCCCTACGAGGGTCTTACCAGGCCCAAAACCTTGGAATTGGTCACCTGGATTTCTTTAACGACAACCTTGGAAGTCGGGTACCAGCCATGCATTAAAGTAAAATAGTATTGTACATGCTTTCTTTCATCTTTATCATGAATGTTCCTTTCATTTCTTTAAAAGACCTTGGTCTTTATTATAGCTTAATGAACATTCATGCATCTTTTCATTTCATATATCATGTTACATTATATCATGATCTCTTTATTAAGCCTTGGCATGAGATGTAACATAACATTATAGTTAACATCGTTCCTATTTGAATCACCCTAACCTCCCTTTAGAGTGATCGAACATTCATAATATTCTAACCCTTTACATGCAACCCCAGTTATGTTCATAGCATCAATCACGCCCTAACCTTCATGTTGGCCGAAACCTCAAGTGCATAAAACATGAGTTACAACTAATCTATTGAACCCTAAAACATGGTAAAGCATCACCTAGCATTTGATATCGTTGGTTAGGTGATAACATCATTTAAACCCTAAAACCATACTTTGGCCAAAACTTAAAAACATGAATGCATAGGTTCCATTTAACCACATGCGACTCTACACCATCGTAAGAAATCATTTCATATCATTCGTAAGCATAGCTAGGTTAAAATATAACCTAAAGCCATAATTCTTTACTTTTGGCCGAAACCTTTAGATTATAGAATTCTAGGTTTGTTAAACACATGGATACCTAAACCATCATAAAACATCATGATAATTTATTTATAACCATAATTAGGTTAAATCATAACCTAAAGCTTTAACTCCTTGGTTTGGCCGAAACTTGCATATAGCAAACCTAGGTTAAACTTTAACCACATGAACTTAAAATCATCCTAACTCATTTCTTGAAACCGTAGTTAGGTTCGTAGCATGAATAAAAACCCTAACTCTTTATTTGGTCGAATGCTTAGGGTATGCAACATGGTTTAAAACTAACCAATTGAACCCTAACATATGATAAACCTAACATATGCCACCTTTACTTTGTTAGGGCCTCCTTGAAGCCCTAACTCCCTATTGGCCGAAACCTATCTTCATGGAAACTCTAAATTTCTTTAAAACATGAAGGCTAATTCATTTAATAGAATCATTACATATCCTTGGTTTAACAAAGCTTGTTTAAACATGGCTTTAAACCCCTAAACCTTTATATGGTCGAAACCCTAATCATCATAAGATATCATCATATAGCATTAATATCATTGGTTAGATTTAAAACATAACTCAAAGCCTTAACCTATTCTTGGCCGAATCATATAAGCATGCATGCAAAACATAAGTTATGTTTAGTCACATGGGTGCCTAACTCATCGTAGAACATCATCATATATTCTTTACGCCCATAGTTAGGCTAAAACATAACCTAAATCCATTTTACATGACTTGGCCGAAACTTCATGAGCATGAAACATGAGTTAGATCTAATCATATGAACTATAACAACATGATAAAAGATCATTCATCACATATGAAACCTTTAACATAACCTAAAGTCTTTATTTTTCATGCTTGATCGAAAACCCTACATCCATGAAATCCTTGGTTAAATCTAACCACATATAATCCTAGATCATGATAAGAAATTATCAAGTATCTTGTGAAGCCTTTAGTTGGTTTAAAAACATTACCTAGGCCTTAATCCATGCTTTGGCCGAAACCTTCAACATGGTTTCATCATGGTTTTTCAATAATAACATAAAAACAAACCTAAATTCAACATTAAGCGATTACGTTGCAGGTGAGGGGAGACTTACAGTACTAGTATGTGAAGAAAGATAACACCTCTGTGTGAAGGAGATCCTTTAGCCTTTACCTTAAAACCTTTGTTTGACAACATGGTAATGAACCACCATTAGCCCTCTCGCCTAAGGGGAAAAAAAACAACAACAAGAGAGGGAGAAAGAAAGAAACCAAGAAAAACCTTGAGAACCCTTCTTCCTCCTTTTGCTTCCAACCTTTCTCCTTTGATTCCCCTTCCTTAGAACTTGATGGATGAAAAAATCTCCAAGGGTGCTCGGCCACAAAATAAAACAAAGAGGAGAGGAGCAACTTCGGTAACCAAGAAATGAAAAAGAGAATTAAAAATGAGAAAGATAAGAGAATGGTTTGTAACTCCTCTCATAATGCCATTGAGTAACCCCTTTCCCTTTAATTCTTTTTTTTTCATGTAACTCCCCTTTCCATAACACCTTCGGCCACCATAAAATGAGAGAAGAAAAATGAAATGAAAACCTCTATTTCGGTGAGGAATAGAAACCATAGCAATAAGAAGTTTCCATTATTCCTTTAGTAACTCCCAACATTTAACTCCTCTTAAATGCTCTTTCCTTTTTTTCCCTTTTTCAAATACCTCTTTTGTAACTCCCTCCATGCACCCCTCTCTAATCAACTTTCGGCAACATCAAGAACAAAAACCAAAATCACATTTAATGGAGGAAAATCTCTTTGGTACATTGATTGGATTCCCTTTTTTTTATAACTCCCCTTTTTTTTTTTAAAATAACAATCTCTTGTGTTAAAGGCTACCAATGCCTTAATGATGGAAAACAAACCCCCTAATCCACCTTATGGAGGTTTCGGCAACCATATAAGGAAGAAGAGAAATATTAGTTTAGGTGAAGCAAAAATCATGAAAAAGAGGTTTAAATTGCCCTTTGTAACTTCTTTTGTCTTTACTTCCAATAACCTCCAACTCATGAAGTTAACTCCACCATCAACACATGGAATTTCGGCCAAATTAAATCATGTATTTTCATAGAAGTTAAAAGAATTTAAACCTTGCATTTTAAAGAGGATGATGTCGCTTCACATTTAAATCCATTCCCCCATATGCTTCTTACAAGAAACATCCATTAGTACCTATGGTTATCACATGCACTTCCTAAGGCTTGCTATCCATTAGGTCCAAGGTTCAATCCTTGGCACCACTCTTTTTCTTTCTTTTTCCCTTATTGGCCAAAGCCACATAAGATAAAACCCATCAAACATTAAGCTATTATCTTTACTTACATGGTGTCCATTAGAACTTCCATCATTAAGAGTCCATGTAAGGTCCATTAGACTTTAGGATAAATCCTACTAGTGATCCACTAAAGATTTACCCAATAAGAGCCCATATAATATAAAGCCCATTAGTACTTTACACTTACATTTCCATATCTTAAGCTATCCTTTATCAATATTAAGGAAAATATTGAAGGGCTTTTGCGAGGCGTTACATAGAAACAAACTAGATGACCAAGGCAATGTCACTAGGAATAAGGCTAGACTAGTAGCTAGGGGTTTTAACCAAGTTGAAGGGCTTGACTATGATGAGACCTATGCCCCAATAGCTAGATTAGAGTTCATACGCATCTTATTAGGATATGCCGCCTATATGGGTTTTAAACTATATCAAATGGATGTAAAATCGACATTCCTAAATGGGTTCATTAAAGAGGAAGTGTATGTAAAGCAACCTCCTGGATTTGAGAGCTTAGAATACCCAAATCACGTATACAAGCTTAAGAAAGCTTTATATGGGTTGAAACAAGCTCCTAGAGCTTGGTATGAAAGATTATCAACATTCTTAATTTCTAAAGGATTTAGGAGAGGAGCAATAGATCAAACCTTGTTTATAAAATCAAAGGATAACAACATCTTTATTGCCCAAGTATTTGTAGACGATATCATCTTTGGGTCAACAAATGATGATTTCCTCCATGAGTTCATTAAACACA
>NW_027430600.1:0-2008 GCF_044706935.1 Curcuma longa | reverse complement strand
GATAGGCTCCCGCAAGTATACAGTTGTTGTCAAGTAATAAAAAGATATCAAACCACAGGGACTGTGTATTAGCTATAGTGATGTCACTAAGATAGTTATCTAGACTCTATTGAATTGGAAAAGTTGAGGATTGTGTGTTTGGATATAGTAGAGAAGGAGAGAGGTTGGCTTGAGACTTATGGGTGAGATGGATAAGTTTAGGATTTCGATTTCACATCATTGCTAGGTGAAGTCCCTAATTCATGTTCATTCTCTTACTCTCAACATTCACCACCTTGTAGGGATTTTAACCAAAATACCAACTCGACCTCGTTAGGCTTTGTCGGAATAAATCAATGGAGTTCTAATGTTACTAATGTCGGTTTGAGATGATTCTAGATAGTCTGGTTCAAGACTCTCCTCCTGTCACGAGGCGTCCCAGAATACTACTAGATTCCTACCCCTGTCACAGGGTATCCTTTTAAAGACCTCTCCCCAACAATGAGTAACCGTTAATTATCCCTTATGGGAGTTTACCATTATGTATTGTTAGGATCGGTTGGTTCGCTAGAGGGGGTGAATAGCGTTTTTCAAATCTTCTTTGATTGTTTCTCTGCAAAAGTGTTAGCGGAAGCAAAATATAATAGAGAAAACAATAGATCAACGCTAACCCGGTTTGTTTACTTGGTATCCACCTCCGCAGAGGTGACTAATCCAATGATCCACACGCACGCACGCACACACCCGCTGCACTATGAATCGTCTCCTTCTCGAAAACCTCGAAGGCGGAGAAACCTTTACAACCTTTTCGTTCTCCTCAAGAATGATATGAAATAATGTTTAGGAGGAGAGGAAATAAGCACAAGAATAGAGAACAACAAGTTCTCAAACGAACTGCAAAGAGATAAAAGAATGCACTACAAAAAAAACATCGATTAGCGACCGAATTTTCGGTCGCTAATCGGTCGCTAAATTCAATTAGCGACCGATTAGCGACCGATTCAAAAAATCGCAAAAGTTTTCGTCGTAATTGGATTTAGCGACCGAATTTAGATTCCATCGCTAATTAGCGACCGAATTTGAAATCGGTCGCTAATTTTAGCGACGGAATCTGAAATCGGTCGCTAAATTTAACGACGGAATCTGAAATCGATCGCTAATTTTAACGACGGAATCTAAAATCGGTCGCTAAATTTAGCGACGGAATCTGCATTCGGTCGCTAATTTTAGCGACTGAATCTGAAATCGGTCACTAATTTTAGCGACCGAATTGAAATTGATCGCTAAATTTATAAATTTACAACATATTTTATAGTGAAAATTAGCGACCGAATATGGATTCGATCGCTAAATTTAGCGACCGAATCTACATTCGGTTGCTAAATTTCATCATTAAAAAAAAATTTATCAAAATTCCATAATTAACATACAATCATTATTAAAATTTTTACTCATACAATCTATATTTACATTCCACATTTAAATTCTATATCACACATTTATCAAAATGATAAAAAAATTAATTTTTTTATTAAAAGATAAACTTGTTCGTACAGGAATAATTTTTACAATAAAAGATCAAACAGAAAATAATAATGGATGACACATCTCCGACCAGATCTCGTGCTCGCAGTAGTTCTCTTTAACAGTCTCGCCAACGCAAAGATAGAGAAGAATTGAAACTTCCACCTTACGAAATTCTGATCGCTGACTCAGCTTCCACCCTGCTCAACCATTCTGATGTTACACTGTAGTTTCCTTCATCACATATATATAGTAGAGCTTTGTTCAGTAAGATGAGATCCAATAATTCTTCCCTCTATTGCCTCTATAGAGACAGAGAAGAGACATGATAAACAATTAGTAATTACTAAGTACCACAAGTATAGTTTTTCCAAAGACAGTCTATCTGCATAAGCATAGTCAATATAACTTAAGACATGGCTCAGACAGTGAAGCTCACCTTCCTGAACTAAGGCTACTTTTAATTTCTAAGCAATGACAATTAATTTGCTACCTAGGTGTGACT
>NW_027430599.1:0-61450 GCF_044706935.1 Curcuma longa | reverse complement strand
GGAACATGCATGGCTTAATTAAACATAAACAAGTTGCATGGCTAAATGTTGGATGGAGATAAAATACACAACGCATTAACGTTGCATGAACGTTGGATTAAAGAAAAGGATAAAGTTTATCCTTTTATCTCCAATCAATGTTTAAACATTGCATGGCTTAAATCAATGTTTGAGATTTAAGGCTATCTTCGATCAAAGATTTGGATCGCATCAATGGATCAACGGTCAAGAGAAAGTTCATCTATAATCAACGATCTAGATCTATTCTCTTGGGCTATAAATAGACTTAGAGTTTTAGAGTTAAGGAATCAATTACTTTTGTAAATCTTCTCTCTAAGTCTCAGTGCTATAATTGTAAAGGCTTCTCCGCCTAAAGGAGTTTTTGATTGAGCATTCACTACCTTGGAAGCAACGATCCAATTGCAACCAAGTTTTTTTAAAGACGAGTGTCATTCTGCTAAACCGTCTATTCACCCCCCTCTAGCCGGTCCAACCCTATCCTACATTTAGTTTCTCTCCCTTGTTGAGTTTAGCTATGATGTTCTTAGTTGCCATGATCTACCATAAATAAACATATTATTTAGTAATTCAGTGTAACTTATATGTATGTAATTTATAATTGACTCAATATTAATTTGAGCTGGTCTACAAAATCAAGTGATAACCTTGTTACCACTCATCATTCGTATGATCCAATCAGAAAAACATTGATCAATACATACATTCTATTAAATGAACCAATCATTTATAAATATAAACTAATCATATTCTTATGAACTAATCATAACTGTTTTTCTTAATAGATAACACTGTTCGTACATAACAACAGTTTTATTACATTATTATATGAGCTTAATATTGTCCTTTGTCATGACAGTCATAACAACTGAACTCTAAAACATGAGACAAGCTAACACCACTCCCACTAGGATAGACACTAGTATAGTAGTAATCAATATGTGTCCAATCTGTCTAGGCTCAACTAATGCACTTTCTGCTAGAACACTTTGAGGTGGACCAATTGCAAAATTTTGTACAGAATGCACAAAATGATCCTCCTCAGGTTCTTCCTCTGTATCTTTTTCAGAATCTTCTTCCGGGAACTCAAGGTGAAGCAGCTCTATACACAATTGTGCATATGAGATTCTCCCTTCGAAGAGCCCCCATATTTGGTGTGCTATCACCTTTGGACTTCCTGACAATGAACGCATCAAAGCCCAGATCCTGTAATTATCGAGGATGGGAAAACCTGTTTGCTCTAGTTTCCAGAATAGTCGATCGAGTCTTCCAATATGTCCTCGAACTCCAAGAGCATAGTCATACTCAATATACTGAATCTCCTCCCTTAGTTGGTTCTGTAGCACTTCGCGACGAGTTAAGGTGGTAATGATCCTTGGCATCTGGAATTGAAAATAATAATGTCAGTACAAAATCGGTTAAATTCAATTCACATCTAAGTAAAATATTTTAAGCAATAAAGAAAAATAATTTTTTTTTATTCAAAGAGTTTCAGTTAATAGACAGATTAATTCCCTTGTCTTTATTAGAACTAATCTAATTAGAAAGTCTAAAAATTGGTCCAATTAGAAATCTGACCCAATTACCAAGAATCTAACCCAATTAACATAATCATCGCCCAATTAATTGATCACTTTTTAAATGAAATAAATTCATATGCATATCATGGTTTAGACTATTGGTTAGTTTCTCTTCTTGTGATGGTGAAAATCATGGGTTCAATTCCCACCAGTAATAATCTTAGCCTTTCTTTTTATTCTATTCCCAAAATTGGGCTTACCAATTTAAAGGTTGTTGGATTTAATTGGGTTGACCCAATTAATTGATCATTTCCAGCCCAATTAAAATCACAAAATTAGGAGTGGTATTTTTTTTAATGGAAAGAGAGAGAAAAACATAATGCCCTACAAAAGAAAAAACTCTTCCTACGATTTCTGTTGCCGCCGAACTCCTTCCCCTTTTTTTCACTGTTCATTCCCAAAAGAACGCCGGCGCTGGCCTCGCCGACACCATCCTCGCCGGCGCTAGCCTCACCTGTGCCAATCTTGCCGGCTGTTTTGAAACAAAAGCCTCCCGCATCATAGCCTCAAACGGATCGAGATTCAGCCGTGCAAAGACGGCGTCAGGGCCTCGCTCACCGTCGACGCTAGCCGGCTGGCTCAAGGGGAACACGTCCTTGGCTGAGACAGAGACGTCGTGTGCATCGCCGACCAAGAACAGAGATGGTCTGATGGTTTCGTCGACACAAATACGAGAGAAATTGTTGTTCTTAAGCAGCGATTTTTCCAACAGAAATAAGACGGAACAGGTAAAATTCTAACTAGGCTCTGATACCAATCTTGTTGGTTTTTCCTGTTGTAGCATGCCTCGCTGGGATTGCTTGCTTTGGAGGAGCGATCACGAAACGGAAAGCTTCTCAAGTTTCTCCACAAACCAAAACCCATCGATACCTTTTTTCTCACATCTTTCTTATGGATCTTGGACGCTCTATATAATACAAATCAAGAAGACGAAGGGGTGGTTTTACCCCTTCGTTTTATCAACTGCAGGTGGAAGATGAAGGGGTGACACCCCTTCATCTCTGAACGTTCAACAAATATAGTGTATCACATTTTTGTTTGAGGATATGGATATATTCAGGAGCATTAGATGAATATATAGGTCTTCGTTTGAAATCATTCCAAGTTCTCTAGGTCTATCAACTATTCTTGAATGAAACTTATTGATGGACATTCACTATTCAAAAAATAAAAAATTTGATATCTTTGAAAAAAATAGAAGTCCAAGAACTCATTTGTGGTATCAGTCATTGAGTATGATCTATTATATTGAGAGATGTCCTATGACAATCGCCTTATGGTTGTACTATTTATTTGATAAATAAAAATTTACTATTTGAGTGCACATCCTCTATATGTTTAATTGGATCTTAAACTTATTTACTGAATGTTCGCAATATGATTCATAACATGAGAGAATTTGTGATTGGATCACAACTAGTGATTATCTCTAAATGTGAAATTATGAATGTATTAAAATTATTCCTAGTCGATAAATTGATGAATGCAGATGTCATTGGTTCTGTTGAGACTTGCATGTTTTAAACTCCTTGGTTTTCTAAATAGAGTTCTCAATAGTTGGAGACATTGGATGTTGAGAGTTAAACATAAATGCTAGTTAGACGTAACTAGTTCATTGAAGTGACCTGCCATAAGATTTCATATGGTTCTATGCATATAGAGATATGTCAATGAAGATCTTAATGCAGCTTAAGTGTGAGTTTCCTTTGACTTACAATATTCAAGTCATCTTGGTCATGAAGGCTTATACTTTGACATCTTAAGCAAATATCTCCAAGGAGGTGTGAATTTGGGATGATTGGATGTAAGTCGAAATGATCGAAGGTGTTTAGATAGCCTACAGAAGGTTCACCGCTCCTTGAAAAGGAGATGTATACACTGTAGGCGTTTATCAAGATTGTTACTTGAAGTCTTTAACCAAAGCATTGCATGTCAAGAGTATAGTACTCTTGGACATATATATAAATAACTTGAATCCACAAAATAAAAAAGCAAGCTTGGGCTAGGTGTGACGTAGTCAGCCTAGTGGGGACTGATACATATAGACCATGTCCTGAACTAAGCAAGTATAAGACGGTGAAAGGAACAAGACATATCTTATTGTAGCTGCTGAAAGGTTCAAAGATGGTTCTAGAATCAATCGTTGATTTTTCGATCAATTGGGGATTCATAATGTACTGCTAGGTGTCACTTATGATTATTCCGTAATTAATGATTAGTTGTGGACGGTCAAAATAGCTGAGAACCTATTGGGTCACATACATTACAAGTTTCTTCAAATGATTTAAAATGAGTTTGAGAATTAGATTCTCAGAACGAGAGAAATATAGTACGATTAGACTAGACAAAGGGCAAAGATGATGGAATTCATCTTATAAAGACAAAGTAAACTAAATGGTTTATTTCTGATGGAAGATATTTGACAAATCGAAAGCGATGATGGGTTTCATCTTATGAAGACGAAATAAACTGAATTAGTCCGGCTTTGATCAGAGGTGCTTTGGTTATTGAACCTGTTAGTGCCCGGTTGATTTTGATGTGATCGACCAAGTTAGGTTAAGTCATATTGTGGTCTGATCCCTTTGTCTAAGTGTGAAGGAGCTTAGGAGTAGAGGAAGTCGAGCGAAAGATGCAGCAGTCAAGAAGGATGGCACGGGGGAGTGAGCCGACGGACTTGGTGCATCCGAGGGACGCAAAAGCTGCGGAAGAGTACATCGGTGGAGCGAGAAGGACGTGCGTGTTGTCTGAAGAACTAGAAGCCGAGAGGAAGGACGCTCGAGGGAGGAAAGGCCAGAGTTAGGTTTGGGTGAGCCTAACTCTGGTTGGCCAAAAATCACCCAAACGATGTTTGTAAAAAAAGTCAACTTTGTTGACTTTGACCAAGTCAAAATTTGACGTGGCTTCAACGTGCGCTCCAGCTTTTAATCATCGGTTAAATTAAGGATAAAGATTATCCTTAATCAAGGATGATTCAAACGTTGATAAACGTTTATTTTTTAAAGGATAATATTTATCCTTTATCAAAGATCTACGATCAACAGTCAAGATTAGTTTGCGTAGGTTATAAATAGGCTTAAAATTTAAAGAGAAAAATAACACTTCAATTATAATATTTTTCTTAGCTTCCGTCTTGTGCTACAAGCATCTGTAAGAGGCTTCTCTACCTACAAGAAATTTTTGATAGTAAGCTTCAACCACCTTGGCTTACAACCACCTAGGTTGTAACCAAATACATCTATTTGTATTCACCTTTAACTAGGTTTATTTCATTTAATTTATGTTAGGTTTATTTAATTATTGAAACTAACATTTATCCTTGTAAAGTTGTGCAAGAGATCCAATTTTATTTACAGGGGCAATTCACCCCCTCTTGCTGGTCCACACAATCCAACAAGTGGTATCAAAGATGGGACGCCGCAGAAGGACTAATCGTCAACTACAGCAAATTCTATGAAAATGGTTGGACCAATGATCTACCCGTTGAAGTTTGAGGGGGAGTTCGCAGCATGGAAAAGGAAGATGAAGGTATTTTTTTATAGATTATGAACTGTTACTAACAATGAAAAATGATTTTTCAGCTCCTGAAGATAGCGAAGGCAAAATCAAAAAGCCTGATTCCTGGACCAAGAAGGAGCAAGTGGACGTCATTGTAAACGGTAAAGCAGAATTTCATCTGCTAACCGTCCTCCTTGAACAAGATGTCAATCGGATCGGGAAGTACAACTCGGCGAAGGAACTTTGGGAAAAGTTCCTGGAACTGTACGAAGGCACCTCAGAGGCAAAACTAGCACGACGAGATATCCTTCGAAGCCAACTGACCAACCTCCGGATGGAAAATGGAGAATCAGTTGTCAAGTTGCATGCCAAAGTAAAAGAGTTAATCACGAGCCTTGAAATCTCAAAGAAAATGTGACAAATCGTGATGCTCAAAGGTATGCCCTAAACGCGTTCCCGAGAACCCCAGAATGGACCTTGATAATCGACGCGTACTATATTTCAAAAGATTTAGAGGTGAGTACGTTAGAGCAGTTGTTTTCTACACTAAAACTTCGTGAATCTCGATGTGTAGAAAAGAACAAGAAAATCGACGCGTACTGTAGTTGTTTTTTACAGCAGTAGATGCTCCATCCTCATACAATGTTATTCTTGGAAGACCTGCACTCAGTGCTTTTCAAGCAGTAGTCTCTATTTTTCATCAAAAAATAAAGTTCCCTATAGACGATCAAGTCAACTCGGTTAGAGGAAATCAAGCTATTTTTTGGAGATGCTATACAACCATGTTTCGTACTGATGCTAAGAAGCTAAGGAGGACTCCCCAAGAAGAAGCACATTCCCTACAAGAAGGTCCTGTTATTCCGCTACCTCAAACACAAGAAAAGGAGAAAGTACAGATTGTACCCGAGCTGGCCGACAGAGTCTCCCAGATAGCCGCCGACTTGACAAGCTGAAAACTGAGCTGATAGCCTGTCTCATTCAGAATAATGATGTATTTGCTTGGATGCCTTAAGAAGTCACAAGAATAGCCCCCAACATCATGGAACATCATCTTAATGTTCTTCCGAACGCCCGACCTATTATGCAAAAGAAGATACATTTCAGGCTTGAGAAAGATAAAGTGATACAGGAGGAGATTACCAAGCTTCTAGAAGCCAGACACATCAGAGAGGTTCAATTCCCCACTTGGCTAGCTAATATCGTACTGGTCCTGAAAGCAGGAGGAAAATGACGTGTCTGCATTGACTTCCAAGATCTCAACAAAGCTTGCCTTAAAGATTGTTATCCTCTGCCACACATAGATTAACTGATAGATTCTACTTCAGGACATGAATATATATGCATGTTGGATGCTTATCAAGGATATCATCAAATTCCATTAGCTCGGGAGGATAAAGAAAAGATTAGTTTTATCACCTTGGGAGGAACTTTTTGTTATACAGTTATGTCTTTTGGGCTGAAGAATACAGGAGCAACATATCATAGGCTCATGGATAAAGTGTTCAAACATCAGATAGATCATAATGTGGATGATATTTTAATCAAGTTAGTCCGAGCTGAAAATCTAATCGGAGACATCAATGAAATGTGTAGCACTCTTCGAAGGTATAATCTCAAACTGAATCCCAATAAATATTTATTTGGTGTCAAAAGTGGTAGGTTTCTGGGGTACATAGTAATTGAAAGGGGTATAGAAGCTAATCCTGAAAAAGTACAAGTCTTGTAAAATATAGTCTAACATCGGAATACCAGAGAAGTACAGAAGTTAGTAGGTCGGATCCCTGCATTATCACGATTCATATCACAGTCGGCTACCAAAAGTCTGCTCTTCTTCAAAATATTACGAAAAGCTGCCAAATTCTCTTGGGACGAGAAGTGTGAGAAGGTCTTCAATGACTTAAAGACCTACCTAGCCACCTTACCAGTTCTGGCGAAGCCGATCTTTGGAGAAGCTTTATGGTTATATCTATCCTCCTCGGAAGTTGTTGCGAGTTCAGTTCTAGTCAAGCAAGAAGAAAGTTTTCAGAAACTCATTTACTTCTTCAGTCATCTTCTAAAGGATGTTGAGACAAGATATACCACGTTAGAGAAGTTGGCTATGGCTTTGGTTTTGACAGTACGAAGGCTGCGTCTGTATTTTCTTTCTCATCCAGTAATAGTACTAACTAACAACACTTTGGGGCAGATACTAACTAATCCCAAAGCTTCAAGGTGATTGATCAAATGGACTACCGAGCTAGGGAAATATAATATACAATATCAGCCGAGGACAGCTATCAAGGCACAAGTTTTAGCAGATTTCCTAACCGAGACCTCGGACACCAGTGAACCTGATGTTAGATTTGAGAGGTGTCTTAAGGCATTCGCCTTACGATTATACTATTTATTGGATAAATAGCAATTCACTATTTGAGTGCACATTCCATATGTGTTTGATTGGACCATAAATTCGAATACTGAATATCCGCAATATAATTCATAGCATGAGAGAATTTATGATTGTATCACAACTCGTGAGCATCTCTACATGTGCAATTATGAATATATTGAAATCAT
Source organism: Curcuma longa (assembly GCF_044706935.1). Lineage (NCBI taxonomy): Eukaryota > Viridiplantae > Streptophyta > Magnoliopsida > Zingiberales > Zingiberaceae > Curcuma > Curcuma longa. The sequence goes on along the minus strand of NW_027430599.1, from coordinate 53,801 downwards.
CCCTAGTCAAAGAATTGATGAGCACGGACGTTATCGATTCTGTCGAGACTAGCACGTTTAAACTCCTTGGTTAGCCAGGCAGTTGATCTCACTGCTAGAAACATTGGATGTTGAGAGTTAAACGTGGATGCTAGTTAAAGGAAACCAGTTCATTGGAGTGACTTGTCTTGAGACTTCATATGGTTCTATACATATGTCAATGAGGATCTCAATGCAGCTTAAGTGCGAGTTTCCTTTTACTTGCGGTATTCAAGTCACCTTGGTCATGGAGGCTTATACTTTGACATCTTAAGCAAGCATCTCCGAGGAGGTGTGGATCTGAGATGATTGGGTATAAGTCAAAGTACCCGAAGGTGTTTGAATATCCCACAGAGGATTCACCGCTCCTTGGAAAAGGAGACGTATACCTTACGGCCGCTTGTCAAGATTGTTACTATAAGTCTTTTGCCAAAGCATTGTATGTTAAGAGTATAGTACTCTTAGACACATATACAAGTAACTTAAATCCACAGGACAAGAAAGCAGCTTGGGATAGGAGTGACGTAGTCAGCTGACAACCCTAGATTTGCAATGTGTCACGAGTAGGATTGCAAATTAGAATTTATAAATTTATCGAAAACCCACGAGGAATACAAACAAATGTAGTTTAGGGGTCTCGAGTCGTATTTTTCCAAGGGCTAGTAGAAACTTATTTAAACTGAGCTATCGTGTCGTTCTTTTTGGGTTTTTCGGATAAAAATGGATTTTGAGGTTTTGAAATGAAATGACAATTAATGGAATGAAACCTGTTCTTGAAGCTGATACTATCAAGCAAGAAAGCTAGAGTGGCAAAACCTAACAGTGTAGTAAATAAGAAGCAATTGCATCAATAACAAGCAAGAAACATAAAATCTAAGATAAGGTCTATCAAGCATTCAATCTAAGGCAACAATGCAAGTAATAAAATTCAAATACTAATGCATGAACTCAACACGCTTACCACTTAAACTAGCTAATCCTAATCTGATACTCAACCAAACACTGGCACAGAACAGTGATGTCTAGGAATGAAATCAGAGTTTCAGTTGATCAAATTGAACGAAATGTAAAACCAAGCTAAGCAATTCCTAAAGCCAATCTAAATTCAAACAAAAACTAAACATTAACCACATAACCAAGTTAACAAGATTTCTAAGAAATGAAGTTCAGAAATGAAATTTTAGAAACTAAGTGTGCAGATACAAAATCAGAAACATCCCCCAATTCTTCTTCCTTGTTCCCTCAATTTGGCGTCAACAAATGGTCTAATCCAACAATGTGGCTTCGACAATCCATATGGAGTCTTCAACGTGGTCTTCGGGTGGTTTACTCACTACCCAAATGCTGAAAACCCCTGAAGAAACCCTCTACGGTACAAACAGAGCTCGACAGTAGCTCCTTGAAGCTGCAAAAATCGGATTCCATGCTTCAACTTGCTCTGATCGATCAGATAACTATATAGGAAAACTCCACGCTCTTCAGAGAACCCCTCGAAGGATTGCAGTGTCGGATTGTGCTGAGGTTGGCTTGAACACGCCGAAACAGGGTCGCTGCCCGCCAGAGAAACTCTCTCCTTTGCGCCTCATCCAGCTGCTGGAATTCACCCAATCAACCGGCTAAAGACTCCTCTAGGATCAAGGAACGCCGTGGAAGAGATTTGGGACGACGAGAGCTACTGTAGACGTACGTCGCTGAGCAGAGCTTCGTCGCGGGCGAGAAGATGAACAGTGGCGCAGCCGCTGTTCATCGATTAAAGCCTTGGTTAATCATTGAATCTGGACCGCCCATTTTGAATATGATGGTCTGGACTTGATCTAGGCTTTAGGGCAGTCTAGGGCTTCCAAAAATTTGAGGGATGTTGATCAGATCTGAGTTAAGTCATGCCCTCCATGTGGGCTTGATCAATTTGGGCAAATTGACTCGATTTGATCGCGATTGAGCTCGATCTTGATCCGATTTGAATCCTAAAATCAATTAAAACCCAATTAATATAAAAATTACCATTAAATCATGAAAATTATAATCAAGCTTTAGATTATGCAATATAAGACAATTACGATCAAATCTATTCATTTAACAATTTATTTTCATGCAAAAATCTAAAATTGAATCGATTAAAAATGCATAAAACCCTAACTCATCATCAGCCTAGTAGGGACCGACACATAGACCATGTCCTAAACCAAGCGGGTATAAGACAGTGAAAGGAACGAGACACGATTCAATGTAGCTGCTGAAGGGTTTAAAATTGTTCTAAAATTAATCATAGATTTTTCAATCAATTGGGGATCATGATGTATTACTAGGTGCCACTCATAATCGTTCCGTAATTAATTGTTAATTACAGACGACCAACATAACCGGGAACCTATTGGGTCACATGCACTATAAGTTCTCCGAAGGACTTAAAACGAGTTTGAGAATTAGATTCTCAAAACGAGAGAAATGAAGTCTGATTGGACCGGATAAAGGACAAAATGATGAAACTCGTCTTACGAAGATGAAATGAATGAAATTGATTTCATTCAAATTAGATGTTGTTTGGTTAGAACTAAATGATTTAGTTTTGAATAAAAATTGAACCAACTTGATTTGATTCATGATGGAAGAGATTTTGGCAAAACAGATGCAATAAGGAGTTTCATCTTGAGAAGACGAAACAAATAAAACTGATTTAGGTCAAATCAGAGTTCGTTTGATTAGTGAAATAAACGAACCAAAATAAATCCGATTTGCTACAGTATTAATCTGAATCGAACCCGATCTAAGCTTAAATCCTAATTGGTTTGGTCTGATTGATTTTCAATTGTCGATTTAGTTTTGTGGGTTTTTAGGGTTTTTACCTTTTGATTATTTTGGGCTGTGGCGGCAACATAAAAGGACTGAAAAATCAAAAAAATAGGGTTACTCCTTAGATCGCGATGAATAGCAGAGATTCCCTGTTCATCGTCTTCCTCCCTGCGCCTCTTCCTTCCCGCATGAGCGCCGACGTCTTGCACTCCGTCCGACCACTTCTCCAACAGTGACGCACCCGTGACACCACCCATCCTCGCGAGTCCCCTGTGGATTGGTGATGTGCTCGCGACGCCGCCTGCTTCACACGGTGAAGACGGCTGATTGAGACTTGGGGTTTCCGGTTCATCCTCCCCGTCGAGCACTTGCTTCTGCCCTGCATCGTCTCCGCGATGCCTCCTACGCTCCGGCAACACCATCCGCAGCCACGACGCCGCCCCAAGCCATGACATCGCCCATCCAGCTGCCATCTCACCTTCGGCTGGCCACGCCTCTGAGCTTCGGCGGTTGCGCTTCTCTGCACGATCGCGATTGTGGATCGCATTTCTTCCTTTCTCCTCTTCGGTTCTCTGTGCAGGACACATGGGAGAGTAGGATGGAGAAGAGAGGCTCTACTTCTTGCAAAGGAGAAGTGAGGCTCTGGTTCAGCCGTGTGGGAGAGGAGGAGGAGGTGGCGAGAGAAACTAGAGATCTGCTGGTTCCTTTGTTCTGGCCGCGTGGGAGAGGAGATAAAATTGTATTATCTATTTTGGCCGTGGTTGTACGGGAGAGGAAAGAAGAAACCTGTTTTGTTTTTCTTTTCTCGAAGTGATTTATGAAATCATTGCCGGAATATTATTTCACCATCGCTATCGGAAAAAGTTTCCAGTTGTTTGTCCTAATCGGTGATCAACGGTTGACCACTAATAAACTACATTGGGAATACGATTCTCGATGATAGTTAAAAGATCCAGAACAATCGCGACACACGTTGTTGCGTGGTTTCCGGAATTAGACTATTCTCTCGACTTGATTGTCATCGATCATCGGCTAGTACCGAAGATGATGACACAACTCGTGGCTTTTGAAGCCGTCTAGATGAGAGCTTGGCGTGGATCACCAGTAGAGACGGAACTCCGACAATGACGCTCGATTGATACCAATCCTGCTCAAACATCATCGGAAAGGTACGCGCAGAATTATTTAATTCTCTATAAATTCTAATTATGTATTTAGAATAATCTTTTATTATTCTAAAAATTTTAATTTTCTGCCATGTCTTGTACTTATTATTTCCTGCTTATGCATGCGTGTGTTGTTTAATAATTAGCTATAATTATTTGTTTATTTTCGCTGCGCACATTTGAGAAACGTGCAAACATGCGTATTGCATCGGGACGATCCCAACACCTGAGACATGGAAGGTATTCGTAGATGGATCATCCACCAAAAAGGGAAGTGGAATTGGAATTTTGTTATGTTCTCCTAAAGGAGACTTATTATCGATAGCCATAAAATTTTATTTTAAAGCTTCTAACAATGAAGTCGAGTACGAGGCATTGCTTGCTGGACTACAGGCAGCTCAGCATGTTGGGGCAACACGAATAATAATCTGTACAGACTCTCAACTCGCTACTCAGCAGATAAAAGGAACCTTTGAGACCCACAATGATAAGCTCCGGAGACATGCCGAGGCCTTTAACAGACTGAGAACATCCTTCCAGGAAGTTACTATTCAAAGGATACCTCGAGCTGACAATCAGAAGGCAGACGAACTGACTCGCTTTAGTAGTTTAACCAATTGGGAACAAGAAGAGCCGTTGAAGTAAATAAAATTGCTGATTGGAGAATTCCCATCATTGACTTTCTTAAAAACGGGAGCTTGCCGACTGAGCCCGAACAAGCCAGGGTTGTTAGGAAGTGTGCAGCTCGGTTCACTTTAATTGGAGATATTTTATATAAAAGGGCTTTCTCTAGACCTTTACTTAAATGTCTGGGACTTGATGAAGCTAAGTACGTCATGCAGGAAGTTCATTAAGATATTTGCGGAAACCATATAGGAGGGAGAACTCTGGCACAGAAAGTGTTATTGGCTGAATATTTCTGACCTACTTTACAAAGGGATACAACTCGGATGACTAGCACCTGTCTTAATTGTTAGAGACATCAGAACCTTCCTCATCAGCCGAAACTATTGAAAACTACCGCTATCTCTTGCCCCTTTGATCAGTGGGGAATGGATATCGTAGGTCCTTTCCTGATATGACCTAATCAGAAGAACTTTCTGCTAATAGCTATGGATTACTTTTCTAAATGGGTAGAAGTCGAACCACTGGCCAGGATCACTGAAGATGTTGTTTTAAAATTTCTATGGAAAAACAGCATTTATCGGTGTCCTTGCAAGATAGTATCTGATAATGAACGACAATTTCAAGGACACAAAATACAAAATTGGTGCAAAGAACTGGGGATCATCCAAGCTTTTACTTCCGTGGCCTATTCACAAAGCAATGGACAAGCAGAAGTAGTTAACAGGGAGCTCGTCAAAGGCCTTAAAATAAAGCTGAATTATTGGCTTATAGAACTACTCCAAGAGACAGTACCCAGATGACCCTTTCCACCTGGTTTATGGAGAAGAAGCAGTGATACTTGTAGAGGTCGGAAAGGAATCAAGCCGAATCTTTACTTATGGAAGCGACAACAGTGATAAAAGACGTACGGAATTGGATCTCATTACTGAAACCAGAGAACTTACGATTATTAGGTTGGCAGCATACCGACGAAAGATGTGTCAAACTTACAACAAGAAGGTTATACCTCGCTCCTTTCAGGTCGAAGACTTCGTCTAGAAGAAGATCAAACCAGTAGGAGATGTCGGAAAGCTAGAGACTCAATGGGAAGGACCTTATAAAGTTACTTGGCGACTCAGCAGCGGATCTTATTACCTGGAAGGCGCTAAGGGGAAAGAGCTCAGCAGGCCTTGAAATGCCACGCATCTTCATCCTTATCGTATTTAAGCTTGTGTAAATTTTCTTATCATTTTTCTTGTAAAAATAGTTTGTGGTTACTTGATATAAGTTTTTCTCTTCTAACCCGAGTCCCGAGCTTGATGACTTTGTCTTACGACAGGCTGAAACTCCGAGCTCCGAGCTCAATGACTTTGCCTTACGACAGGCCAGAACTTTGAGTCTCGAGCTCGATAACTTTGCCTTACGACAGGTCGAAACCTCAAAGCCCCGAGCTCGATGACTTTGCCTTACGACGGGCCAGAACTTCGAGCCCTGAACTCGATGACTTTACCTTACGACAAGCCGAAACTCCGAGCCCCGAACTCGATGACTTTTCCTTACGACAAGCCGGAACTCCGACCCCCGAGCTCGATGACTTTGTCTTATGACAGGCCAAAACTCTGAGCCCCAAGCTCGATGAATTTACCTTATGACAGGTCGAAACTCTGAGTCCCGAGCTCGATGACTTTGTCTTACGATAAGTCGGAACTCCGAGTCCCAAGCTCGATGACTTTACCTTATGATAGGCCAAAACTCTGAGCTCGAGCTCGATGACTTTGCCTTACGATAGGATAGGCCGGAACTCCGAGTCTCGAGCTCGATGACTTTGCCTTACGACAAGCCAAAACTCCGAGCCCCGACTTCAATAACTTTGCCTTACGACAGGGTGAAACATTGAGCCCCGAGCTCGATGACTTTGCCTTATGATAGGTCGGAACTCCGAGCCCCGAGTTCGATTACTTTGTCTTACGACAGGCTGAAACTCCGAGCTCAATGACTTTGCCTTACGATAGGCCGGAACTCCGAGTCCCGAGCTCGATGACTTTGCTTTACGACATGCCGGAACTCTGAGCCCCAAGCTCGATGACTTTGCCGTATGACATGCCGGAACCCTGAGCCCCAAGCTCGATGACTTTGCCTTACGACAGGCCGGAATCCCGAGCCCTGAGCGTGATGACTTTACCTTACGACAAGCTGGAATTCCGAGCTCCAAGCTTTACGGCTTCGCTTTATGATAGGTCAGAGCTCTGATCTCTGAGCTTAATGACCTTGACTTATGCTTGGTCATCAATTCAGCACACACCGGTACACTCAGGTACACCATATCATACACTTATAACTCATAAAGATATCTCTTTTATTTCATAAAGCCTTCTATGCATAGGTAAGTTCGTCACTAAAGATTTGCATCGCATAGAGAACATCACGTAAGGAAGCAGGTCTTTTAGATCAATGAAAATACCAAAGGGGAAATAGAAATCACTACAATTCTTAATTTGATAGAATGATATTCAAAACAAAGCATTACATAACTGAAGGATTCAAGTCTATACTTAGGATAATAGTCAAGCAAAGTAAAGTTCGAGATAACAGAGGTTACAATTTCTAAGCTTAGGGGTATCAAAACAATGTTACTGGATTAAAGAAAGTTCAAATCAATCACATCCAACAAAGTTCGATTATACTTAGAAATATTGTTCATCATCCTTGTTTCTCTGATTCTGGTAAGCTATCCCAACCCTTTTGTGGATCTAAGAAACTTAGGTCTAAACCTTTAGGTATCAGACCACACTATAGGAATTGTTTACCCGCTCCCTCGAAACCATACTTTAACATCCTGCTAGTCTTGATTCCTAGCAGCTCATAGAATTCAGGAGAGCTCAAGAAATCATCTTTCTTCTCCTGCCATCTGTTCTCATCACCCTCCTTAAGATTGGCCAGCTCTTTATTGATCGAGTCCAGTTCAGATAGTACTTCCCCATTGTCAGAAGATAGTTGTTCTCTTTGTTTCCTCTCTTTTGCTAGCTGGAGCTCCAGGTCTTGTCTCTTAGCTACTGCCTCTAGTATCCCTCGTGTAGTTCCTCTCGCTGAGCATGGGTAGCAGTCAAGTCCGTTTCCATTTTAGACCTCTCTTCCCTGCTGGACTTAGCTTCTTCTTTAGCTTGGGTGGCCTCTTCTTGGGATAACTTCAAAGCAGCTTGAGAACTCTACAACTCTTGCTCTAGTTGACGAAGTCAAGTAGTTCGAAGCTCTGCATCTTTTTTCAGCCTTAGTATTTCCTCTGAGGTCTTCTTCACCTTGGCTTGAGAGTCCTCAACATCCAAGCGAGCTTTCTCCGTGTCAGCTCGGGCTCTAGCTACCTCCACATCTAAGGCGGGGTTCTTCAATTGATTCTTCAGTTCAGATACCTAAGCCTCAAGTTGTCTATTGGTTGAAGACATCAAAGGAATGCGGCGGTTGAGCTCTTGATATTGTTTCAAGACCTAGTCATGTTGTTAGAATACTGATCAGGTAAATATTATCCTATGAAATAGTATCAGAAAAATTATAAGTTAGGCATTCACCTTGGCCAATGAATCATTCAAATGTTCGCATACAACCTCCATGGTTAGGCGAGGTAGAACCTTTGTCTCATACTAACGGAAGTCTCCCACCGATTTCGAACCTGCTCCTCGGGAATAGAACGGCTGTGAAGAACTCTGGGCGGACGAGTAGTGGTCGGAATGGTTTCCTTGTCAGACCCTGAAGACGTAGAAGGGGCTAGAGTGGTGGCAGAAGTTGTAAAGGGGATTTTCCCCTATCATGCCTGTGCTTAGTCCTGATCTCGGGAGGTACAGACCTTAAGGGAGAAATTACTAAGGGGATTTCTTTAGACAAACTACCTTGAGTCTTTGGAACTTCAATGGGAGTCTTCCTCTGTCCTGGTTCGGTTTGGCCCTCAAGAGTTTTGGTACTCTCTTCTCTACTTCTTTTCTTTGATCTTGTTTCCCTGATGGTCTCGGATGTGTTGATCTCTAGTAATAGTTTAGGGACTGAAACCTTCAAATTGGGCACTTCTATCACTTGGTCCAAGGTCTCCTCTTCCGAAGGGCCGATAGAGGCATAAATGTGGACTACTATGGCTTCAGATGGGACATTTTACGGCGCTGTTTCTGCCTCTGCTGCATCCTCAAACACCCACCAGCTGTCAGTAGTGGTGAGGTCCCATTTCAACTATTTGTTGACCGTTGCATTCAACATGGTTTGACCTACAGCCAGAAAGAAAGAATTAGTCAGTATTAAAAGTGAACTTCATAAATAAGAAAACTTACTTAGTGATTCATCCAATTAAATAGCATTTGGACTTAGGCTAGCTTGATATAGAAGAGCTTCATTATTCACCAATAATTTTACATCAAATTTTAGGTCAGATAAGATCTCAGTGGTGGAAAGAAAAGATGATTCTAGCTTATATTGACCTAAAGTGGGTTGAGAAGGTGGTGCTGAACGCCAAGAGGTCGGCTAGGTATGAGGCTGAGGTGGCTTTATGAAGAAGTACCTACTCTTCTATCTTTTATGAGAGGTCGGATAGTTAATCAAGAAATTACAATCAGGTCTCGCAGCAAGGTAAATAACTCCGAACTCTCCCCATTTAGGATAAAAGAAATAGTGGAAGAGCTGAGAATCAAGGGGAATCTGATAAATTTAGAAGATAATGGAAGCGCTATAGATTAGACGATAGGAATTCAGAACTAGTTGAGATAGAGAAAATTAAAAATATGTGGCTAAGTTTTGGAGAAAAGGGGGTAGGGGAAATAGTAAACCCCCTTCTAGCTACTCCTGAAAGAAGGTAACATAGCTAGGAGGAGGTTCATGAGGTCGCTGATCAGGAGAGGGAAGTCTAATCTTATGGTCTAAGGAGATGCCGAACTGTTCTCTAAGTAATATTTCGTCTCCTGACGATAGAGAAGACTCTTGAGTCTTGTACGAGGGGACGAATGTGGCCATAGGTAAGACACAAAACCTAAACCTCATGGATCAGACGCACTAGGTCGAAGCGGTAGAGCTAGAGTAAGAAAACTATGAAGGCAAAGGGGACAGAAAAAGCGAAAAAACCTAACACCTAAAGCTCACCAAACAGCTAGAAGAATGAAAAAGACACAAGGGGTGGAGAGAATGATAATCGGAAGGACAGAACTTACTAGATGGGAACGGAGAAGTCGAAGAAGGAAGACAAGGGCACGAAATCGAGCAAAGCGCGCAGGACTAGGGTTTAAGTGTCGGTAAGCACGGAAGAAGAAGGAAGTTTGAATGGCAAGTTAAAACTAAATGGCCATCGGATCTCCACTGTTGGAAACCAAATTAAAGGATAGAGTTAATTGATAAATAATTCAAAAAAGCATACGATGATATCTTTGATTCGACTAAGTAAGGTTAAAACTCGCCAAGTAGCCTAACGCTTTTGGTTTAACTCGAGTCCAGTCAATCGGACTTCGTCTCCTTTGACTAGACTAATTCGGGAGACTTATGATCTGGCAGGATTATTTATCGATGGCGTGGACGTTGGATAAAAAGGAAATAGAAGAAAAATGGAGTAAATATAAGTATCAATTAATTATTGGAGATTATTTCAGGAGCTAAAATAAACCCCCGACCTCCTGCTCCAGTCTCGGTATGCCTCCTTAAGCATGTGTTGGCCTCCCGCTTGGGTCTCGATATGCTTCCTTAAGCATACGTCAACCTCCCTCTCTGGTTTCGGTATGCTTCCTTAAGCATACGTCGACCTCCCTCTCCGGTCTCGGTATGCTTCCTTAAGTATGTGCCGCCCTCCAGCTCCAGTCTCGGTATGCTTCCTTAAGCATACGCCGACCTCCAGCTCCGGTCTCGATATACTTCCTTAAGCATGTGTCGACCTCTCGCTCTGGTCTCGGTATGCTTCCTTAAACATGTGCTGACCTCCAGCTTCAGTCTCGGTATGCTTCCTTAAGCATGCACCGACCTCGATCTAGCTCCGATCTCGGTAGGCTTCCTTAAGGATGTACCGACCTCCCGCTCTGGTCTCGGTATGCTTCCTTAAGCATGTGCCGACCTCCAACTCCAGTCTCGATATGCTTCCTTAAGCATGTGTCGATCTCCCGCTCCGGTCTCGGTATGCTTCTTTAAGCATGTGCCGACCTCCCGCTCTGATCTCGTTATACTTTCTTAAGCATGTGTCGACCTCCAACTCCAGTCTCGGTATACTTCTTTAAGCATACGCGACCTCCAGCTCCAGTCTCAGTATACTTCCTTAAACATGTGCTGACCTCCAACCTCGGTCTCAGCTTCCCGATTCACAAGCCAACTTCAGGACTTGGTCTTAGTATGCTTTCTACCTCGTATGCTAACCTCAGGACTCAGTTTGGCTCTGCGTCCGGGGTTAATCTTCGAGAAGTGATATTTATCTAGAAATATGATCGTTCTGTATAAACCGGAGAACAGAAAGCTAATTCTTCCAAAGAAATAGGAACACTTTCTTAAATAAAAATAGACAGAATCTTTATAAAGGAACACATATATTAGAATATTTCTTTGTTAATATCTCATAGATCAATTACTATAAAAAGGTAATACATGTCTATGGGTATAGATACACACATAAATCTTAATTTTTCTAAATCTTTTATAATAATCAATTCAATCTCATCCAAAATAAATTTGAGGGATTATCTCTGCGTAACATGTAACTTCATCCCGTTATTATTTTGTAAGGAATAGCTCTGCCATACACATCAGCAAGAATTTTATCTATTTCTGTCTTTCATTTCATTCATGAAAGAAAGACAAGACAACCGAACTGTGGACTGACCTGTTGATTAGGTTAGAGATTGCTGATTTGATTATACGTAACATGCTAAATACTAAATACTCACGAAAATTAATGAAAGGTGAAAAGGAAGTTTTTTTCCGGATAAATAGTAAAAAGAAGAGAAATATTATGAAAAAGAAATATATGATTTAATCAATTTAAAAATAGACTACGCATTCTAAATAATCCATACAATTAAATACGTGATTCGATAAAATACCGACTGTTGAAAGGTGATTGATTCAAATAAAACAAATTCGTAAATTAATAATTTTAAATATGTTAAAAAAAGATAACTTTTGAGAGGCAAAATGAAACTTGTCCACCAAGACTCGTCTCCTCACCGTCGTGGTCGCCACTGCGGGTTTTCTTTCTCCTTTTTCTACTTAAAAGGATCTCCGCACCATTCCGCTTCCGATCTCCCACCAAATTTCCTCTCCTTCTCCTCCACCCTGCCGTAGCTGCTGCTGGAACCGAAGGTCGTCGATGGCGGAGCAGTTGACGGATGACCAGATCGCCGAGTTCAAGGAGGCTTTCAGTCTCTTCGACAAGGACGGAGATGGTAAGATCTCCCTCTCCTTTCCCTCCTTTTCTTTCATTTTCTTGGACCTCCTTCCTTCGTTTCTTCGCAGTTCACTTATCTCCCGAACGGTGGCCTTGTTCCTCTTATCTTTTCGATGGACCCGCTGTTGACGGATCGCGCTTTCGCCAGCCCTGCTGTAGATTAGTTGTTTTTTTTTTTTTTTGCTAGATGAACCTCGCTTTAGGGATCTGTCTTGATGGTGCTCGATGGATCTCGCTGATGCTTTCCCCGGACTGGGTTGCTTAGATTTCGCTTGCTCTTTCTGATCGACCTGTGATAGACAGATCGGCTCGTGACCAGTTTTCTGTTTCGATCTTTACATAGTCGTGGCCGTTTCCTACACCATGAATTGACTCGGGTTAGATATTATTTGGCGCTGTTAGTAATCGTTTTATGCTGCTTGATTATGACGATTATTAGTCAATGATAAAGTTGAAAAATTAGAAAAAGGTTGAAGCAAAACAAGCCTCATCAATTCGTTAAGATACTAACACTTTTTTATTATACTTTTCAGTATGCGAGTGTCAGTCGGAGTTCCATCCTGATTTATGTTCCTTTGACAAGAAAGGATCTCAGTTGAGTGTTTGAATAATGAACGATCATGATCCAGTCTTATCTTGTCCACTCCATTTTACCTTTTTGTAGTCATCACTGTGCTATATTCTGTTGACTAGCATATCTGCTCGAGCTTGTTTTGAATTCCTTTATGCTAAGGTGGGTCCTAAAATTAGATTGGTTCTCCGTGCCTTGCATTTTTCAAATCCCTCCACTTTAGTCTGTCCGACGTAGAGTGACTGAAAGTTTGGGCCTCTCCATCAGTTCCAGATGCAAAGGATAGTGGACTTGAAAGACAGCCAAGTGTAAAAGGAATGAAATATAGTTCTGTAGAAGGTAGCACATTTCTTGCATCAGTTTTGACGTGAAATACTTAATACTCGACTGGAGCTTCCTTTGTCTTGTCTGATTCAACTAATAATTTATTTTTAGCATAGAAAATGAGGGAGTGAATATTAGAACCAGTGATTGCATGTCCATATTTGAATAATAATGATGTTATCTGGAATCTGAATGGAGTTGTCCTACTTACAGTTTCACATTTCGGTTCTCATTTTTCTGTAAAATAATAAACGGTTAGTTGATAAGGATAATATAAAGTTGAATACTACATCTTATTGTGTAATCAATGAATCTGAATTTATAACAGATGAAAGTATGGCTTGATACCTAAACAATTGTAAACATAAAATAAAACTTAGTGTGATACAAGTATGAACATCTTGTTCTTCAATACAATTTAAACCTTGAAATAGCATACTATGGATATAAAGAAAGTGCAATCACAAAATTTTTTCTACTAACATAACAAAAGAAGAGAAAAAACACATTGTAGGCCTCAATTTAGGCGTGACTGATCTCTATAATATTAATACAACGGACAAAACATAAAGGAGTACAACATGATATATTGCATGCTTAAAGAACGAGTACAAAATTCAAGTTTTATATAATAATAAGATAATCTATAACAAAATATCAAATACTTATACTGACTACATGGTTGGCTTTAATGTTCTTATTTAAAATTTGTAAGCCCCAAATTACTTGGCCATTTTGATGGTAGTAACAGAGTACATAGAGCTAAAGATACAAAAGATTTGGTCATTATTTTTTGAATTTAGAGCATCTCCAATTTCAATTTGTATCCTGTTTCTGCATTCCTGCATGGAATCATAAAGCCACTGAAAATTTAAAATCGATGTCAAAGGTCCATTAGAGCATTAGAGATATCATATCACTGGAACAAATTGTTTGTTTCCTCTTTCCTACTGCTTGGGAGGCCTAGGCCTGCGTGAGAGAGAAGTAGCCGGGTTAAGTGGAATTTGTTTTCCTCTGAAAAGCTCTACCATGATTTTACATCGCGACAAATGTTGAAAATGAGAAAAAGCTTTCCACCCAAGTTCATCAGCTTTCAGCATGCTTAGTAGCTCTCTTAGAAGATGCATCACCTTAAAGATGAAGCCTCTTTATCTTTGTTTTGAGTGTCCTCTCAAAGAAAGTTCACTTACATTCAATTTAAGTGGTCATTTATTTTTTTAAAAAAAAATTGTGCATAATACTAGCAGTAACACTTGTAATTTCTCAAGTTCACCATCCTTTTTATTTTTATTGGGTTGCTAGCTTTTATGAGCGACATATTGCTTAATTGTCATCATACTGTAATCATATAACTTCCTGTTCAACTATTGGATAGAATAGTCATGACATTCATTTTGTTTAACTAGAGCCCATAATCCTGGTTCTTGTATAAACTATTTCAATAATTTCTTGTATGGATGAAACTTATCAGGTTGTATCACAACCAAGGAGCTTGGGACTGTGATGCGATCGTTGGGGCAGAATCCTACAGAAGCAGAACTGCAAGACATGATCAACGAGGTTGATGCTGATGGCAATGGAACTATTGATTTCCCAGAGTTCCTTAACCTGATGGCACGCAAGATGAAAGACACCGACTCCGAGGAAGAACTCAGGGAGGCCTTTAGAGTGTTCGACAAGGACCAGAATGGTTTCATTTCCGCCGCTGAGCTTCGCCATGTCATGACCAATCTCGGGGAAAAGTTGACTGATGAGGAGGTCGACGAGATGATTCGCGAAGCGGATGTGGATGGTGATGGCCAAATCAACTACGACGAGTTTGTTAAAGTCATGATGGCCAAGTGAGGAGATGATTCCCATCAACGTGACTACCATATAAACCGTCCACAACTTTCATGGCAGATATGTACGTTGTGTTTCTGGCATTTCTCAATTTGTAATGTTTGTACTTGTTTGGTTATCGTTGTCCCTAGGCGCCAGGATAGACGATGCTTAATTTCTTCTTGCATTCTGTTGATGGCCGTCTTATGTCCTTGAAATTTTATACAACTTCTTATGTTTATCTGCCTTGCGTTATCCACTAAGCTTAGAAAGGACCATCTTTTTCTTTGATCCTAATAATTAGTTGTATGTTTGTCATAGATATGCGTAGATTCAAACATTTGGCAAGGGATGAAGCTCCATTATCACAATTGCTGAATTAATTCTCCAAATCTAGAACAATAATTAACTAAAGAAACTCGTGAAGTTTCTCAATAATTTGCCGTATTTTCTCTGGATAGTATTGCTTGCTCTATCCAGAGAACTTATTACAGATCAATTGTCAGTTTCTAGCATTAATAATGGCATGCTAAAAATTTATCCCACTTGGAGTTTGGATCATCATCATCCTTTGTGGTCTAGTTACTTGGAGAAAATAGGAGAAAGAAAACAAATGGGGCACTTGACGATTACAGGATAAGAGCTCTCTTCTCTGTTCGGTATCAGCGACACATATCCGAATCATCAAATGGATGCAGAAAAGATCTTATTCCTTCGTTTAGTGTATACAGGGAAGCATCATTTTAGCATAGAGAGCAAAGGAAACGTAATAATAAAAGAATTAGATAAGGAGAAAAGTGCATGGTGTTCAAGAATAAGGACTAGTTCATCTTGGTTTGCTCCAAAAAAGGGCAAAAAAAAAAACAATCGCACACTTTTGTACATAGCACAGTAGATTCTTTAGCTGCCTGAAAGTTGTGATCCTATTTAGCTTGCTCTTGCCTGTCCTCGGATATCCAAACAACATCCTTGAGGCTGCTAGATAGATTCTTGTAAAACTGCAAAGTAGAGAGAAGTGATGGTAGAGACGACCAATCTGTCGAAAGGAACAACCAAAACACATTCGTGCCAAAGGCAAAAGATAACTGGAAAAGTCATGTTTATTGACATTTAGGAGAGTTAGGGTAAGATGCTCAATTTCAGTACTCGGTGCTCTCATTCATAAGTCAATATGATTCATGATTCTAAGATTTAGAGGTATCACTGCTTTTGTAGGTTTTACTTGATGCACAATGTATATACTTATTTATACCCTTAATCGGCAGATCATGTGCAAAGAAACATTCAGGTTTCATCATCACTCTATATTGAAGTTTGTTTCCATATAGTGCAGTATGTAGATCCTCCACCACCACCATAATACAAGCTTTAACTGATGCTAAGAACATGGTGTAGGTTTGTCTTAATAATCCCAGAGTGTCTTCTTTAGCTTTTCTTGATAATTCGAGTTTGCTTTTATAGAGATTTATCTTGTGTTATCTTTGAAGAATGCAATGGCAACTTCTTGCAAGTTCAGAAAAATGCTAAGAACATAGATGAAGTTTCAGTTTGTACCTTGTGGAATTCCAAAGTGTCGCCTTTAGCTTTTCGTACCTCGACCATATGTAGAGATGGGGCGACTTGAAATACCTACAAGTTTGTTGGAACAAACATTAGCAAAATGGAATCTTGGCAAAAAAAAATGATGCATCTTTAGGGTACCTCAGTAGCAACTTTGAGATTTCCCTTCCTTCCAGCTTTTATATTTTCCAGCCTCATCTGAATAAGCATCGCTAACAATGAGAAACTGCAAACCGAGTATACTTTTTATGATGTACTTCACTATATTTCTTGAATCATAACCATATCGAACCCACCCTATTAGTCCCAATTAATTGTTTGAAGTCAGTTACACATATCATTTATGCTTAATGCTATGCTATATTACTACTTGTACGCAGATCTCTTGAATCATTTTTCTTTTTATAATACGGACCTTGTAGTTCTTCTTCTGAATATTGAATCCAAGTGGCTTTGCAACCTCTTCGATCTTAGTAATAATCTCTTTGGCTGAGCTAGTGGATGTGAATCTTGTTTCTCTTTTAAATTCCTGTTTCAGTTTAATTTCCAAATGTGTTAAGATTGGCATTGCATAAAACATAATTGAAATATGGTTCGACATCTGAACCTGCTCTTGGTTGAACAAATTGCCAAGATCTAACCCCTTTGACATCGAGATCAGTTCAAAGGCATTCATGGGTGTTGGTTCCTCCTCTTTCTTCTCGGTTACATGATGTTCCTGTAACAACAACGCAGATAAGCTTCACTCGATATGATCGTGCTCTTTCACGAAAGCACAAGTTCAAAATGTTTACTAGAAATGTCGGCGGAAGTTGCCTTCGACTCACTTCACCCACATCATCTGAATTTGCAGCATAGTTCTCCTCGAAAACAGGAGGCTCGTAATCTTTCTTGAACCATTCATCCTCCAATATCTCCGGAATAGTAACACGCTGCAATTAGTTTGAAAGAAGTAGGTGATTTTTACAACTCAAAGTAATCGAAAGTTCGAAGATGAATGAACATCTATTTCATCCATTTCATCAATCAAAGTCCTTACAGTCGATGGATTTGGGTGGAGGATTCTTGCCAACAATCTCTTGGCACCAAAGGAAAGCCAAGATGGGCATGTGAATTCAGCAGATGAGATCTGCAGGTACAATGAACAAGTGTAACTTTTCGAAAATGCAATTCGATGTAGAAATCCTATCTACAATGTAATGTAATGCTCACTTTTTTGTACAAGGTCATAATATTAGAATCCTCAAAAGGCAAGTAACCTGCAAGCAACACAAATAGGATGACTCCACATGACCATAAATCTGCAGTTGCTCCATCGTAGCCTCTGTCGTTGAGAACCTAATCACTCGAGCAAAATTGTTCTAATCAATTACACTTTTGATCTTTGAATCAGGAGAAAAAGATTTAATTGCTACAAGACAATTATCTCAACCTCAGGAGCAACATAATTTGGAGTGCCACAAGTAGTATGAAGCAAGCCATCATCCTGGAAGAAACACCAAATAGGTTCAAAGTTTCGATAAGAAGTTAGATGAAGATGAGGAGACAGTTACAAGCTTCTATATATTACCCTGACTTGCTGTGATAATGCACTTAATCCAAAGTCTGAAACTTTCAGGTTACCGCAGGCATCGAGTAATAAGTTTTCCGGCTGTGGAAATGCATTTTACACAATCTGATTATTGTTGCTTGATGACTTGAACCACTCATCATAACAAGTGTATGAGGTTAGTGAATTTACTTTCAGATCGCGATGGTAAACTCCCCTGCTATGGCAATAATCGACCGCATTGATAAGTTGTTGGAAATATCTTCGTGCTTTGTCTTCCCTCATCCGACCATGGTTTACCTTCATGATACAATTGTTACACAACATTAGTGTTGAATTCCATGGCCTTAGTGATATATCCACCTAACACTTGAAGGGAGTGCTAAAACATAAATTAGTACTCTCTTTCTTGATAGCTCAAACTTTTGTTAGCTAACCAAATTCATGGTCTATTTCAGAAAGTATATATTTTCTTTCTGGAAATTTGATCTTACTATTTTGTCAAAAAGCTCTCCTCCTGTAGCAAATTCAAGTACAATAAAGATCTTTGTTTTGCTTCCCATCACCTGAAATAGGTAAAAACATTTATTAGCTAGATTAATACACATATTCCAGTGGCAACCGTGTGTGTTTATTGCCTAGTTCTCCTCTTAGATAGAAAGGTCCAAGAACCAACCATAAAATGTTAGGTTGAGGGGGAAAATGGAACTGAAATGAGAGCATAGAATTGTTTTTTTTTGGATCAAAACTTTGTTTTGTGGCATAATTGATCTTTTGAGCATCATCTTTAAATAAGTTTCAATCACTTGAGAGATGAATGAATGGACCACAGGACCATAGTTGATGATTAACTATCGAAGAACTACAGCAAGTGTAGGAACCTAAGGGAAAATAGATGTCTTGGAAAAGGCTTTTGAAGGCAACCTCATTGATGCGAACGACATTAGGATGCTTTATTAACTTCATAGTGGCTACTTCTCGCTTGATCTGCATAAAGATTGTAGAGTTAGTAACCTCGAAATTCGCTGGATGCGATCAAGGAATACTTAGAAAGCTACTTCTGTGGTGACGATCGATATTCAGAAATACATTTAGAAGTTTTCAATTGCATCTATGCAAGCTCAACTGACTGAAATCTATTGGAATCATGTTACTGCAAAAATGACTAACACATAAGAAACTGTAAACTTTTATGACAAATTTAGCCACCTGTTCGACTAATTTGTATTTGAGAACTTTCTCCTTGTCGAGAATCTTGATAGCAACAGGCTCTCCAGTTTCGATATTCCTTGCAAACTGGACCTTGGCAAATGCTCCTTCTCCGATCGTGCGCCCGAGCTCATATTTACTGATTCTTCGCTTGCCTTTTGTTGTATTCATCCCTTGTATCTTTGGAGTGCTTTTAAGAGGTATGAGCTATGAATATATATATATATGCTTTGTTCAGTGCATGCCAATGCCTAATGTCCCAAAATTTCTTATATCAGAGAACACACAGAATTAAGCTAGAAAGAAAACAAGAAGATTTGGCAAAATACCAAGCATGATTGATAGCACAAATTCCAGAAAAAGTAGTTAAAGCAACAGATTGATGATAGTGAATGAAGGAGATGTTACTGTGAAACAACAGGAACCTGATAAAATGGCATTTGAGCTGAAGGCAATTATACAAATGGCAGAAAAAACAGTAAGATCTTGTCAAATAGAGGAAGAAAGTTTGATCTTTGAGGTTGCTACCACATGATTCAACAAGGAAGAAGAAATAATGTTGCACACAAGTTTTCAAAATCACCAAGCAACGTAATAAGAATACCAGAAATTTCCAGTCTTGGCAGGAAGAAGAAGCAGCCAAACAACCTTTGATTCATCAAGGAAAAAGGGAAATAGAGAGAGGACTGGAACCTACCTTCTTACCTTCCCTGGAAGCAAGAAAACAAATCATGAAATGACCAGACGATGATGCAAAACCTTGAAAAGACTTGCGCCAGCAGAACAGCGAGCAGTGTGGCTGTTGATAGTCACAGCAGCTTCCTCAAAGTGAAAAGAAAAGGAAAGAAGCAAAGAAAAAGGCAGCAGAAATGAGAAGGATCTGGCAAATGCCGAGGAGGAAGAGAAGCATGTGGTGGTCAGGTCATTTATATGGTTCCTGCCTTCGCTCTTCACTGCAGCACTTTTTGTTGTTCTCACTCACTGTTTTTACAGCTTTACCAGGAATCACAGCACGGTGAAGAAAAAAGCTGCCAATCACATGCTTTGCTTGTCTTTCATCTGTGCAATCTTCATTGGTTCATCACTCAGTCTGGAAACGGCGGATGAACTACATGCAGCTCCATCTTTTAGAGCGCAAACACATTTCAAAGACTACAGTTGAAGAAGATTGAATCATTCAAGTTACTGTTGCGATTAAACATTTGTTATTGATTTAATGGAGCTATGCTTGTTCCATCAACCGATCGATATATTGTTTGCTTGCTGTGAAAAGATTTCCTGAAACAAGTAATTAACCATCTAAAGTATTCTCTTAAATAAGCTCGTAATTGTCCCCGTGGCCCATGGCCGCGGTAGGACATTCAGGTTGTCATCCAGGCATTCGCGGTTCGATCCCAACTACGATATATTTATAAGAATTTTTTTTCAAATAGGGATCGCAATCAAAGGATGCTGGGCATCTGAGTTGGCCACTGTGTGCGCTTCCCGATTTACCCTGATGGTTGATAGGAAACTTTCGTGGAACCGGATCGGGATCACCCCTAGGAATTGAGTCAATGCGACTAATTAAAATTATTATTTTTTAAATAAACTCGTAATTGATTCTTATCTTGACCTAGTCTTTTCTTAGAGCAGATATTTTATGTTGAATTATATAATAAATTTGAAATAATAATTTATTGCATACCTCCACTACAGTGAGTTTGAGTTTCTTTTTTAATTTTACTTTTTCTTTTTTTAGCAAAAAGAAGCGGAGGGGTGGAAATGATGAAGAAGTCAAACTGGTTCTTGTTTACCCGTCGCTTTGACCAATCTCTTGACGGGTGGGCCAGTGCGTATCGGGTATGAAGAGGGTCCTACTTCGTTGGGACCCGCATTAGTGTTGGTCTACAGTGGGGTCCGGATAGCGTGGAGAGGTGAGTTGTGGGTCTCATAATTCGCGTGTTCGACAGATTTAGCGAAAACTACTTGCCTTGCCGAATTCTGTCACATGAAATCAGACCTGCTCTATTAATTGAAGGAGTTAGTGGGCCCGCAGCGGTTGTGAGCGGCAATATGATTTGGGTCACCGTGGGACCCAGATATTTTGCGCAATTAAAAGGCAGGTAGCATTTGGAGTAACGAGATGCGGTAATCGAACCAGTGCAGAAAAGGATTAATTTCGAATAATTTATTTAGAGAATGAAAAAGGATTTATTAATTAAAATTTTCTTTTCCTTTTTCTGAAGCGCGACAAGTACAACCGAACACTAACGAGCGACGAGCGACGGCGGAGCAAGAGGAAGGAAGGAGAGAGAGAGGAGGAGGAGGAGGAGGAGGAGGAGGGCGAACTCCAACGACTGTTACTTGAGGTTTTACTTCTTTGACAGCGACGACGACGAGGGATGCTCGCCTTCTCCTCTCCCTTTTTGCGGCGGAAGAAGCCCTAAGTCACCATACCCAATTCTGATCCGTTACTTCTTTTAAATGGAAGGTTAGACGTCGTTTTTCGTTCGATTCTCGGACTTTGCGTATGGGAAATTGTGGTATTTGTTAGATCTGCCGATATGTACTGCCCCTGTAATGGTCCATCCGCTATGGAAATTTGAAGAATCCATGACCGAATTGGTGGTTACATTGAGCTTGTTGGGATCGGAAAGTTAGGACTTGTTTCTCGCTTCGCCCTCACTTTACTTTTTCGTTTGACGTCAGTGTAACTTATTTTCCTTGCGAATTTGTGCCCACACTATGATATCACAACTCTAGGCGTCCCCAGGCCTACCAAGAACCTTGGCATCGTGAGACACTGGTAAAGTTGGCGTAACAATAATTCCTTTCGTTGAAAAACCAATCAATAGTCCCATTTAATCAACAAGATTCAAGGTTCGCCATCAATGTAAAACCTGAACTAACTAGATTAATAAAGATAATAGGAAGTTCATCTGTGGAATTTTATAGACTATTTAATGTGGAAATTAACCATAATAAAGTATACTTAAAATGATATGCCAATGAATTTGAGGTCCTGCAATCTTGATAAAATTATTAAATGCTAGTGAATAAATCTCTTTTCATTTAAAATATAAAATTACTAGTAATGACAAATGAAAAAAAAATCTCAATTTCTTGTGTCCATCTTCACTAACATATCTTTCTATGGAGTGGGCATTTGAATAGGGGTTTGACATCCTTATTCTTTATACTTCAGGTATTGATATGACTATTCATGTTGGAATCTCATGGATATTCATACTATTTTTCAATTAGGTGGCATCTTTCCCTTTAAGGGTAATAGATGTACTATTCTCGTTTTCTTAGATGGATATACTCTTTGCTATTCATCCACAAAACATAACCTATGTATAAGGTTTATGTATAGAAATGGATATCTATATATTGTCTGTTTCAAAATACTTTCTTAATGGAAATGATAGTTAATTGACAAATTGTTGAAAAATAATATATATATTAATTAATTAAAATTTGATTTACCATAAGGGATACAGAGAGGTTGCACAGTACTCTTGAATCTTTTCTTCATTTTAATCACTCAATCTGTGCATAACGCCATTAGTATCTTCTTGTTCAATGCACCATCATAACCAAGGTTCCATTATTTGCATTAATAGACTTGAACCTTTGGCAACATAGTGGGGACCCATTCTTGAGGCTTTACATATGAGAAGTTAGTGCCGTGCAAAACACATATTTTAAATATTATAATTTTTCCGTAAGCATGTTCCTCTTCAAGTTCTTGTGGCCATCCATCTATTATAGGTATTTGTAATGAAAGTGAAGTTGGACTAGACCTTTATGATCTACCCTATCTCCAATTGATTAGGTAGTTCCCACCTAGAACAAGAAACTTTCTTGGTGAAAATTTCTTCATACATTCAATTTTAAGCCCATGGTTTCTCTAAAAGAAAGAATAATATTAGTGTCTTATGCAAAGTGGCAGATCATGATGGAAGAGAAATAAGCAGAACAATTTCATTCTATGTTAGTGACACCTTTCTCTTTTATATAAAATAACGATCTAAGAAATTATTGAAGCACAAAAAAGTGAATATAACTGGTCTCAAGAGCTTTCTTTATTAGAAGATCTGAAAGGAAACACATTAGAATTGCTTCCTCTTTTATTGTGTAGTATCAGTGTGTTCGTTTGCCATCCTAATTAGCTAAGAAACAAAGAAAAATGCTTAATTTTTCTAATTGGTTTATATAGGTACATTTGAATTCAAGAGTGTTAACCTTCATTAAATTTATGTTATTACACGAGTAGATGGAAAATTGGATCGTTCACTTGTCTGGTATTCGGTGTTTTATCTGCATGTTGACTTTTAACAACTCATAAGAATTTCTTGTGTTTTAACCCAATTTTCTGGTGCGAAGTGATCCCTAGATATGTCTATTATGGTACTGTTAGCTACAAGTTGTTGCTTAGTTTTTATTTGTTAGTGGAATGTTTACTCTTTCATTCCGAAGCTTAAGCATTTCCTACCCATTATTGTTGCCAGGTCGGCCCCCAGATCCAGACCGTAACTCAGTTGAGTCTGGGCCGAAAAGATATAGTGTTTCATCAAGAGTTAGACAATGGGGCTCATCATCTTCCAGTTATAAGGATTTTCTTCAGAAATTTGTGGATAGTGAAATATTGACAGCAACCCTTGGAGATTGGCTTTCAGGAATGTCTGAGGAATCAGAATTCCGGAAGCCAACTCTTGATGTTCCATTCAAACTTGGAGAACTCCAAAATTTTGATTATGCACTTGAAGGTGTTTCATTTCAGCAGTTGATACGAATGCCTAGCGCTGTCTATGCATCAACATCTGATGTGGTGGAAGCTACAGCACATCTTGCCATTGAAGATTTCTTACATGCTAGTGTGAAGGGATTGTGGGAGACTTTTTGGAGTCATGATGAACCAGTGCCTTTCTCAGTGGCCTGTATACACAGCACAAGTTCGAAATTTTATCCTGCTGAAAAGGCTATTGCTAGAGGAAATCTTGAAGGTATTTGTGCAACTGCTATTTTGCTACAAAGCAGTAGGGATTACCATGGGAAATGGGATCAAATTGTTGAGTTGGCTTTATTGAGGCCTGATGTTGGTATCTTAGTGCAGAATGATCAGCGGCCTTCCTCATCTATTCTTGGAGAAGCACTTTTCTTTGCACTCCGTGTGTTGTTAGCCAGAAGCCTTAGCAAGTCATCTACTGTGTCCCATAATGCAAACTGTGTATTTTTGCTTCTTGTTGATTCACAATATGGTGGGGTAGTAAAAGTCGAAGGTGATGTTACTAGGTTAGATTTTGATGGCAGTGATGTGTATGAATCTGCTGCGAAATGGATTGAGAAGCATGCAAAAGTCTCAGTTTCAACAGTTGATCGCATCTGGAACAAGCTTGGGAATGCCAACTGGGGTGATATTGGAACTCTACAGGTTCTTCTTGCAACCTTTCATTGTATGGTTCAGTTTTGTGGTATGCCAAAACATCTACTTGAGGATTTGGCCACAGAACATAGTTCTCGCCTCCAGAATCGTAGAAGTGAAAGGCAATTAGTTGATGTGCATGCTAATGGTACTGGTTTGTTCCGTTTCCAGAAACAAACTCATTCCTCTGAAATTGTAGAAATCAAAGAAGAATCTGTAAAAGTTAATTTTGAAGAATCTCTGAAGCTAGAGAAAGGATCAGTTGTACGGATGGAAGACTCAGGGTGTCAGAAGGGTTTTGAGATTGTTGAAATAATAAGAAATAGTGATGTTCGAATCTATATTGTCACTCCTGTAGAAGAACCGGGGGAGAAATTTATGCTTTATGTTGGTTCAGTTACTTCTAATTTAGAATCTGCTTGGGAGGACATGGATCTATGGTACCAGGTTCAAAGACAAACTAAGGTGTTGACTCTAATGAAACAAAGAGGTTTAGCCAGTCAGTATCTTTCTCAAATTGTTGCATCTGGAAGAATGATTCACTCTGGCCAGTGTAACAAATCAGCTTCAGGTGGAATTTGCAGTCACCCTTGGTGTGGTACCCCAATCCTTGTGATCTCTCCTGTCGGTGAGACTGTTTCTAATTTGACAAGAAATGGCTTATTTGGACCCGAAGAAGCTCTCCGATGTTGTCACGATTGCTTATCTGCTCTCGCAATTGCATCTTCGGCCGGAATAAAACATGGTGACATCCGTCCAGAGAATGTGATCCTTGTCAACGATGGCAAGAGGCATCCATTCTTTTGCCTGATTGGTTGGGGCCATGCTGTTCTTGAAGATAGGGATCGTCCATCGTTGAATCTTTTCTTTTCCTCGACATATGCTCTACAAGAAGGGAAGCTGTATGCGTCATCTGATGCAGAAAGCCTCATCTACTTGCTATACTATTCATGCGGTGGAGAATTCCCAGAGCTGGATTCGGTTGAATCTGCACTCTACTGGAGAGAACAGTCTTTGTCGAAGAGGGTCATACAGCAGAAGCTTGGGGATATCTCAGCCGTCCTGAAAGCTTTTGCTGATTATGCCGATACACTATGTAGAACTCCTTATACGCTCAATCACGACATATGGTTGAGGAGGTTGCGAAGAAGCATTAACAACGAAGATCATGGTAAAGAAATCAGCACGTCAAACTAAAATTTCAAGGCAACCCATTGGCAGGAGACCCCCATCTATCTCTTTCAGGGTAGTGGCGATCGACATCTTCTACTGTGCACAAAGTTGCCTTGTCGTCATTTGTTGCGCAAGATTTAATTAGTTCACATATTTGCTCGAATTGTTGTGTTCCAGTCACTACCACCACCAGCTCAATGCCCTTCCTTGTCATCAGACCAAACCAACGCGATCGATCTCGGTGGTTTCGGAAACAACCTTTTGCCTTTTGCAGTGATTTCATCTGCTTCTCGTTTTTACACTAGTGTAATAATTGTAGTGACTTATTAGTCCACGAGTGTCGTCTCCAGTTTCAACCACACCTTCCTCCTCCTGTAAGTAACTGTGCGGAGTTTAATTTCTAACAAATACTAACAAGATTGTATTCTCCATTTACCTAGCTCCATGTAATTTATCTTAATTTGGCTAGGTTAATTAGAATATCTTGTTTAAGATAACGTGATATAATTCTTAGGAATATCTTTATTATTTTCAATGTCTAAAGATTCTGAATAAAAATAAGTATTCATTTACTTATCATTCATATGCTAAATATAGAAATATATAGTTAAAAATTTGATCATAAAGTTGATGGTTCCCATGAAAATTTAAGATATCAAATTTTTTTTGTTTTTATCATATAGCTTGGTAAATCCAAATCTCATGGTAAAAAATAAATATGGCGTATTAATCTATTGACACATGGTTGGTGGAAGAATCATAGTTTCTCTTCTTCTCCCAACCACTATTTCAATTAGATGAGCTCGACTTAATTAGTTCTCCTCTCTTCACTCTCTTCTTTCAATTTTTTCCTCTTCATTCTACACCAACGAGATCTCTTTTCCTCAAAAGTAAGTGTTTAAACCAAATCCAATTTTCAGTTTTTTTTTCACGAAAAAGCGTTTATTATTCTGTATTGTTCAATGTTGTTTATATTTGTCTGGTTAATTTGGTATGTAATAGAAATGATCAGTTCTTTTAGTTCTGAGCAATGGGTTAGAAATCTATATCCTTATCTAATGTTTTGCACATTGTTTCTGGAAAATGCATTGCGCGATCTACTGATCATCTCGAAAAGAATTCTCTTTTTTTTGTTCCCTCCATTCATGAATTGTTTTAGATTAATATGAACTTTATGATGATTTGAAGGAAGGTAAAAGGATCATGCACTTCGATTGTATGCCTCAGATAATAGTAAGTTTCTATTTACGACAAATGATTCATATCAATTCGGTTGATCATCCTCTTCAGTCATATGTATGCAATTTGATCATTTCTCTGTCCATTCTCGATGCTGTTGAGGTTGAATGATCGCACTTGTTTCACTACTTTACTTTCATGTTGGTTTGTTCTTACCTGCACATCGATCTCGCACGCAGAAGGAAATCGAAGAAGTAGCTAGATTCAGCAATTGATGAGGTTGAGGAAGAAGTGAAAAAAGAAAGATTTGTGATGTGCTTCAGGAAGACAAGTTGGATATCTGTAATATGCCATCTTCTTACTCTTGGTTTGGCATGCTTCCTGTTCTTGCTGCACAAGTTCCTCCCTTCTCTATTCGCTCTAGTTCTGAATTGTGTCCCCGTCATCGTCTGCACGATTCTTCTCCTTGGAATCCTTTTGAGCTACAGCGAACTGAACATCCCCGGCCACGATCAAGATGGTAGCGCAGCGGAGACGTCGGTGAAGCTTTCTTTGGTTGCAAATGGCCTCGGCGCCAAGAGTGAGAGAAAGCTCAAAGGCAAAGCTCATGCTGGAAGCAGAAAGGAGATAAGAAGAACAGGAGTCAAGACAATTGTGCTCGGCGATGTGAGGCACAGTGCAGATGGAAAAGATGTAGAACAAATTAGCAAAGTCGATCAGATAGATGCTACTTCAGTTTCATCGAGTTGCTGCGGCGAGGAAGATGTGAGCAAGAGGAACTCTGTTCAAGGTGATGAAGATTCTGTGGAGAAGCAAGAAATGGAGGATGATGAAACAAAAGCGGAGAGTGGTGGTGGTGGTTATGATTCTTGTGTTGGTTCTCCTTCATGTCATGTCGATCACAAGGGTGTTTCTGTTTCTTCGGAGTGCGAATCCGATGAAGCTTTGAGCTCCGATAACTCGGCGGCAACTGGCATAC
This sequence comes from Curcuma longa, assembly GCF_044706935.1. Taxonomy (NCBI): domain Eukaryota; kingdom Viridiplantae; phylum Streptophyta; class Magnoliopsida; order Zingiberales; family Zingiberaceae; genus Curcuma; species Curcuma longa. The sequence continues at coordinate 26,059 of NW_027430599.1, read as the reverse complement.
CGCTGCTCGATGAGCTCGACCCGCTTGTCTCCGGAAAGAATTCTGACGGCGGATCGACTGTGTCCTCCGGCGATCATGAAACCGGAGATGGTAGTGTGGAAGAGGAAACTGAAATCCAAGATGATGAAGATGATGATGAGGCACAGGAGGAGGAGGAGGAGGAGGAGAAAGGTGGAAACCCGGCAACTGTGACATGGACTGCAGATGATCAGAGGAGCCTCGTGGAGCTTGGCAATTCTGAACTCGAGAGGAATCGACGTTTGGAGAACTTACTCGAAAAGCGAAAGGCGAGGAAGATCCTCGAGAAGAATCTAATCGACTTGGACGACGACACGGAGGAGAGGCTGCAAGCTCATGGCCGACTTCTCTCGATCAATGCACCTCGAAGGAATCCATTCGACATCCCTGAGCTAGATGAAGTTCCAGGCTCAGCTCCTTCCATGCCTCTGCCGAGGCAAAACCCGTTCGATATTCCATTTGAGCCAGCAGTCGGTGAAGATCACTCGAGCCAGAAGAAAGATTTTGTTGCAGTTCCACCTCGTGATTCTTTCTTCAGAAGGCATGAAAGCTTCAGCGTCGGCTCGATTTTCGAGTTTCGACATCCACCCATGGCATTCAATAAGCCTTTCTTTGCTGCAGAAAAGATTGGATCAGAGAAGAAAGAGTATGAAGGTCCTAGCAAACTTAGTTCGATGCAACAGTTCAGTTCAGTTGCCAATCAAGAAGACAATGCAACTCCTGTTAAACATGATCCAGAAACAACTGAGAACAAAGATCATGCAGTTCCTTCAAATGAAACGGAAACGGAAGGCGATACCAGTGAAGCTTCAGTGCTAAATTCACCACCCACTTCATATGCAGAACGAGATGGAATGGTCGATTTAAATGAAGAAGAGTACGAGTCGAGTTCCTCCAACACATCAGATGAAGAGAAGAAAGGGACAGAGCACAATGGATGGTGCATCCGGATCGAATTTCGTGGACATTCACAACAACAACCATGTCGAACCTGTTTATGATTCAAGTCCAACAGCAACTGAACGATCACACTCCAATTTAGCAATCGATGATGCTGAAGCTTTCCACATTTCTGGTGATTCAAATATTTCAGTTTTGAATTTCTCATTCCCCTTCAGCACCGATTATACCTCATCTTTTGCATCGCAGATAAAGGAGGAAGTCCCCATCGGGAAAGTGAAACAAATGCCTCATCGATCGCAACGACTACAAGAACAGAAGAAAGTGCACAGGAACAACCAGAGGATGGAATTCCATGGGTGGCACCCCCAAGCCTGGCACATGTAGACGAGAATGAGTCGGTGTCGAGGGAGGTATCGATGATCAATGAGTGCGATGTGATCGGCGATGAACTGACCAGAGTTCATGAGGATTTTGATGGTCCAGCTTTGGCACCTTTACCAGATCAAGCAGAAATGGAGGGGAGAATGCTGCACTCAAATTCATCAGCTGCTGTGGAGAATGATGAAGCACAAGAAGAAGAGAAGATACATAGCTGAATCTGAATCTTGTAGTCTTAGTCCATGCATGCCGCTTAACTTTGTGTTACATACACTCTCGTTCATTTATGGCATTTTCCTTGAGCCAATGCAGCCTCAATTGCTCATGCCCAAAGATTATTTAGAACAAGGAACTACTTTGGTTTGTGGATCGACTTTGGGGAATTGTATGTCCCTTTGAAGTTCTTGTTCTCCATAAGTTTGTGGATGGGATGGATGCTGTTGCGCTAACAACAAGCAATCTGGTGATGGAGTGGATTGAAAAAGGAAAGAAATTTCAGGGTAAAAGAAGAAAGAAAGAAGAAGAATACCAAGAGGAAGAAAATTTTATTTATTTTCTTTCATTTTGGATGGATTTAAAAATATTTTAAAAAGAGGCTTTCCTAACTCTTTTCTAAACATATTTTAAAAAGAACAAATAATTATTCCCATAAATTAAAACTTTCTTTCGGGTAGACTGTATACTTTCCTAACTCTAACTCTTTGTCAACTTATCTAACTCTTTATCAACTTAAAGAGGCTTAATGATGGCAAACAGACAAGCTCCACCATTAACAATGCCAAAGTCACAAACATGCTTGGCAATTGATTTATAGATATATACACACACAATGATGTTTGACAATTGAAAGAAAGAGACCATTATATTAATCATGATAAGTAATGACGCTACATTACTGTTGGACAGTCAATCAACTCACAACTTCTCTATATTTCTAAAGAGTGAAATAAGTTGCCCTCAGGGTTACGGTGCAACGGTTAAGTCTTCCAACAAATAACCAAACATCTCATATTCGAATCTCGATATGGTGCATTGTAAGGGATTTTTCCTTTTCCTCTGTGAGTGCTTTCCGTTTTAATATAATAGCGGATATTATACAGTTGACTTACCCAGAGATTTAAGAAAAGAAATACACAAAACTTGGACAAACATGAATATACTCCCAGTTTATGATAACATTGGAGTAAGAATACAACACATTATTATCAAACTAAAAGAAAATAATATTGGCATTCAGTTACAGAAATAATTAAAAAATCAACAATATGATTTTTGTAACTAGATTTGCACTCCTCAACAATATCACACAACTACTACAAATAGAAAGAAATGACAGCCATCAAGCCATGACCCAAATACAAGTAAAAAATCACTTATTACCTATAGAAGAGCGAGACAAAGAAGCCTTATCTTAATACGGATAAACATGTTAGAAAATTTAAACCTAAGAAAACTTATACTAACACTATAACATGTTTCGCCAGTAATGAACTAGGTCACTTATCCACTACTTGCCCAAATAGGAAAATTTTGTATACTAGAGAAGCAAAAGTAGTAACATGTACTAATCTAGACTTAGTAGAAGTTCAATCTAACGTCTCAGATGCATCCTCAATTTACTCCATTATTTCTATAGATGACATGGAAAAAATTTCATCTTCTTCAGATTACACCCTAGTCAATTCTTTCCTCACTAGCCCTTATGGGTTAGCTAATAAATACGGGAATACAAGTTCGCAATTCCAACAAGAATTAGACACTTTGACTACTTAGTTCGACAATCTACCAGCTGATAATGATCTAAATCTTATGTATTCTCAATTCATACCCCAAAATCTAACAGACCTAAGATTTGATCAGTGAGATTGCTCGCATGACTGGATCATTCGAGAAGGAACCAATAATGTTTCCTATTTTATTTGTGGATTCTACCCCTCCATAAAAAAGTGAGGCACTTGTAACTCTGCCGAAAGTAAATTTGCAATCTTTGCCTACAACAAATCTTTAATATCATGATTCCTACAACTCACACGGTTCGCGGCAATACATGTAATGCACTACTTAAAACTCGTGTTTTAGTTTTAGAAATATGAATTAACATGTATGAGGCTGAAGTCGCTAGCCTTAAAATCAATACTTTAGATACTTTTCCTCTTCTTGCTAACAAGGGAAAAGGACTAATGATCTTGATCCTAAAGTCAAAACCTATATGGTGTTTATTAAAACTCCAAGTATCTATAATACAGGACATGCAGTGGACATTGGGGTCCAATGTCTTGTCAATATTCATGGATACAAACTTACTCTACATGCTTTTCTTGACAATGGCGCTACTAATTCCACTATCGATGAAGACACTTCAACTTCTATCCTTCCAACTCATTTTATCAAATCCACTAATCAACCATTAGTTAGTACATAATTTGATGGCCAAAAACTTACTTGTCATAAGTTTGTTAAAAATGTCCATCTTCGTTTTTATACAAACTATAATATGTTTAGCCACCCACTCCCTCTTACTCAATTATAGGTTCACCCACTTCCTCACAAGAATATCCATCTTATTTTAGGACTCAATTTTCTTATTGCCCCTGATCGAGCATTGCTCCTTATTAAAGATTATGCTTTATTTTTGTTCGCACCTGTTATCACTCCTATACTCTTCTTTTACCCATCAGAGATATCCACTGGGAAGCATCATGATGGCCCTAGTACTAGTACTAAGGTATGTCATTGCCCCCACTATGGAATCATGTACAATCGAATCTAGCCAGTAGGAAAACTAGCAATACTTGGCAATAAAAGCTCGATTAACAAATTTGATGACTTTGACTACTTTGAGATTGTACTAGGCTATTAGGAAGCTGAGATCCCCATGGACCTAGTTAATCCAACTTACTTCACTTAATTAACACTGAGGAAAATTTAGATCCTTTAATTTCTAGGTTAGAGAAACTAGAAATTATAGAGGAAATTTTAACTAAATATTGGGAGAGAGATAAAATATACTGTAAGTTATTTATAATCAATCTTAATCTCACTATTAAAGCACAAAACTTAAAATATACTATTTGAGAAATTGAAGAATATACTATGCATATTAATGAATTATTAAGTCTTGGCATCATACAAAGATCTATATCTAGACATAGAAGCTTGACTTTCATAGTAAAAAAAGAAGCAGAATAAAAATGAAGACAATCTAATGATATTTAATTATAAATGTCTAAATGACAATTATTATGAAAATGATTATAAAATACTAGACAAGGATCAACTTCTAAATAAGATCTAGAACTCAAATGGCATTCTAAATTCGATATGAAATCTAGATTTTGACAGGTCAAGATGCATCTTGATTCTATAGAGTAGACAACATTCTCTTGTCCTAAAAGATATTTTGAATGACTGATTATACCTCTCCAACTTAAGATAGCCCTCCAAATCTTTCAACAAAAATGGATAATATTTTTAGAAGGGTATCCACTTTTACTTATGTCTATATTGACAATATTATGATTTTCTCTAAAACCAAAGAAGAATACTATGCACACCTTCATATGTTTTTTAATTTATTTGAAAAACACAAATTGATAGTTTTATGAAAGACTTCTCAATTATGCAATGCCTTATATAAAAAAATATGGAAAAAATTAGCAGGCCTCTGTATAACAAAACTTAGTAACGAGACAAAGATATTTTAACCAACAAGATATCAATTTGGTTAAAGAAATCAAAATTTTAGTTAAAACTCTTTTAGTACTTACATTACCCCTCGATTTAGACTATCTAGTTATTGAAATAGATGGATGTGAAGTAGGATGGGGAGGAGTCTTATATAGGAAAATTTTGAAATATGACCCAAAAACTTTAGAATCACTTTGTGACTATGCTTCAAGAAAATATAAAGAAAAGGACACTTAATTTCATTTGATTATGAGATCTTAGTAGTAATTCACTAACTTGATGCTTTTGTATTTTTTATTTGCAATAAGTAGGAAATCACTATCAGAACTGATTGCAAAACCATTGTTAAGTATAGTCATCAAACTAAGGGAATTAGAAAAGGTCTAGGTGTCAAAAGATGGAGAAAATTTATAGATATTATTATAAATAGAGGATTAAAAATAAATTAAGAACATATTACAAGTATTAATAATTCTCTGGATGATACACTATCCAGACTTTTTCGTTAAAATTTTTCTTCTCTCTTTACAGGAAAAATACAATATAAGACTTAAACTCCATATTACCATTGGTAATAGCGAAACGATAAACTTTTGGCTCATCCATAATATCAATATGGACCGACGGAAAAAGGTAAAAACTTTTATAGGAACAAAAACTATGAAGTTTGGAAATCAAGAATTTCAATCGCTCATAAGAAGAGAAGATCAATTTCAGTTTGAATCCAAATCAAAACTGGACAATATCCAGCAAGGCTTAATATATAATGTTTGGAATATCCTAACTGCACCCAGAATTTCAAATCATAAAATTATAATTATTAATGCATTGTCTAACTACTTTCTTATAACAATAAAAACCCAATGGAAAAAAAGTTTTCTTGCTATGTTGTATTTACAAGAACGCAAATAAGAATCTATGTCAATTGGGATGAAGTCAAAATTATCATCTCTGGTTGTGAAAGACCATCTTATAGTTTTATGCCTTTTGACTCAGTTAGAGCTAAGACAAATCCTAATTTCTATATTAGCACTTTATTTAAATCTAATGAAAAAATTCAGCCAGATCAAACCTACTTAATGACAGAATCTGATAGAAGAAACTTCTAGTGCTTTTCTAAATAGGGTTTCAACTCTAAAGAACTAGATGACTTTGGTGATTTAAGTTTTGCTGGTCCCACACCAGTCGCCAAGCTATCACAATGGTCAAAGAATTATCAATCACTTGAAATTCTTCGAACAAAGGCTAGAAAGACTTCTGGAAGCATTTTAACTAGATAGATGAACAATCTACCTGAAGATATTTCAACTTATATTAGAAGTCTTGGGGAAAATTTAACTTTCCAAAAATTCTTAGATTTATGTGAAGTCCTTAAATGGTTTCATGAAAATCCCACTACAGGCGTCACCATAATAAAGCTGAATTCAACTATAAATTGAAATGTCTCAAAACATTTCCTCAATGCTCTAATCTAGAAAAAAATAATTCGAATGCAGATGTTAATTACTTTATTCTTTTCAAAAAGTCAATATTCATTTTGAACAATATGAATAACATCACTACAGAGGACGGCTCATCACTCCTTTCACAATTATGGATTTTAGATTTCTAAACAAATTATGGGCACAAGATATAGAATCTACTAAAAAATTCCCCTATAAATTTGACACAATACTAAAACATGCTTTAGAATTTGAAACTTTCGCAGCATGCAATTTTGAAAGTTCTCCACCTAAATAGATCAATCTTTAAATTGAGCCAGCCAGACATTTAATCAAGATAGATGTGCAAGGAGTTAATGTATAACTTCTAAACTTTAAAGAATTTCCATTTGATCTAGAGCTCGAATGGACAGCAAGCACAAAAATTGAAGACTAGCTAAAGCACTGGATCGCCTCTGTCCAAGGAAGTTCTTGGATGTGAGACAAATACCAAGATCCTTTTGAATTTCTACTAGATGGAGAAACATATACTGAAAAAATATATTGGTAAAAAGAGATAGGTATGGTTTTCTAATATACATTTAATACTTAGCATTATACTTTATATCAAGTCAATCATAAAAAAATAAAGAATGGATAAGCAAAAATATGACTGGCTCATCCCAAAGACCATAAACCATACCCCCATCAGTAACACCCATTGAAGAAGCGAATCTTATCAATATGATGGAAACGTAATAGATGACATCAGAAGCTCAATAATGCAGCTGAAAGAACTGTTCAATGCATTATTAATGTTACTTTTCTGTCCACTAAATCATTATTTTGTCCACTAAGTCATACAGACTTTTGTACTATCTAAGGGTTTGCATACCTCTATATAAGGATCAACTTTTACTAAGAAGAAGGCATTGAAGAAGCAAGAAGAAGAAGCAAGCTAGTTCTATAAACATTTCCTGTAAATTTTCCTTTGAAAATTTTCTTTGTAAGTTTTTAAGTTCTTGTATTGTATTTTCTAGCATTTAAGGCAACTTAATAAACTTTTAGGTCAAGAAGGCTCTATTATTTTAAATTTTTTTATCATCCTAGTTCCTTAGTTGTTTTCTTAGTATACTCATAGAACGGTAACTATATAAGGAATGAGATTATAACAATTGTGTATTTCTGCTTATAGACCTATGTGGGCTAAAGTAAGGCAAGACCCAAAGTAAGACCTGAAAATAATCGAGGGTAAGAAGGAAATACTAAAGAAGGATTATCTCATACGACCGAGTCATAAAAAGAATTATTCCCTATGATCGAATAAAATCAAGAATATAATAATTATTAGAATATATCCTTTAAAATATCTTTTCCTTACTAATTGGTCAATTGACCGAGTCATGTAAAAATACTATATATTGTACTATTGTTTTAGGGTTCAACGGACAAGTTAATTATTCGTTTATTACTTCTCTCTTGTGTAATTTAACATGGTATCAGAGCCGCCACCAATCATCTCTTTCTCTTCTTCGCCTTCTACACCTTCTCGACTGTGCTAAGGTTCACGGCCAGCATATGGAAATTATCAAAACAGCAGCTAAAGAAGAAAACTGGTGCAGTGAGCAGAGAGAAAATTGCTGCTCTCACATAGGATCAAACTGCAGACCTTCAACTGGTGACCTCTTCTTCTAACCATCATCCTCAAGCTGTGATCTTACAGGACTGTAGCAGCCATTGCCTTTGTTTGGGAGAGGCGACGTCCTTGCCAGCATCGTCGTAATTATTTCCATGACGCCTCGTTATTGGTAGACTCCTTCCGCTGCCGACGCCCAAGCCACAACAAGAATCTTCAGATAAATCCTTCTCTTTAATTTTTATTTTATACAATGTCAAAATTTTCATCCCCATCATCCACCACAGAAACAAGCCTAGCAACACATCTCTCTTCATTACCCATGAACGCCCTATCTTATCTACCAATCAAACTTAACAATGATAATTATTTGCTTTGGAAGATGCAGTTTCTCTCACTATTGCGTGTTCATGATCTACTTGAAATTATTGATGGCACCTCTCCTAAACCAAAAGAAGATGGTCCAAATTTTCTTATTTGGAATAAAAAGGATCAACTAATTATGACATGGTTGATTTTGACGCTCAGTGAGTCGGTACTTCCTATAATTGTAGGGCTTGATAGCTCTTGTCAGATATGAGAAACTCTTGCTCAAACCTTTGCTTCATGCTCTCAAGCACGTGTTCTTCAACTTCGCATGCAATTACAATCAGTGCAACGAGGAGATAAATCTATTAATGAATATATGCAATCAATCAAGACCATCACTAACAATCTAGCTGCGATTGGTCATCCAATTTTAGATGAAGATTTACTAATCCATGTTCTTGCAGGTTTGGGACCTCAATTTGATAGCTTTATTCCGAGTGTGACTACTCACGTTGATCAAGTGTCCCTCGATACCCTTTATAGCATGTTATCCTCTCATGAAATACTCCTACAACTACAATCTCAGAGGATGCCGGATTCTCTTGCTCTTTCAGTTCACACGACTCACCATATTGATGGTGCTAACCATCATCAACATAATCAACGAAATCAAGGTGGAAAAAATAGAGGACGGGGACAAGGACGAGGACAAGGTCAAGGACGAGGTCGAGGGCGTTGTCAGATTTGTCTCAAAAATGGTCACTTTGCTTCTCAATGTTATAGGCGATTTGATTCAAATTTTCCAGGAGGCCTTTCATCCTCAAATCCAAATCAAGCATCATCTTCAACTTCATTGTCTCAAGCAGGAGCTTTTTCTATTACAAACAATCCTTACACAAATTCTTCGATCTCTGGATGGCATCCAGATTCTGGAGTAACTCATCATGTCACACCAAATTTTGGCAATCTTGCAAAGCTTCCTCCTATCATGGTCTTGACACGGTACAAGTAGGCAATTGCTCAGGTTTGCAAATTGCTAATCTTGGAAACACATTTTTTCATTCATCTGGTCAACTCTTTCACATGCGCAATACTCTTCATGTTCCCTCCATCACTAAAAATTTACTTTCTGTTCGTCAATTTACTCTTGACAATAATGTGTTTTTTGAATTTCATCCTCATCATTGTCTTGTGAAGGATCCGACAACTGGAACCACCCTGCTCAAAGGAGAAATTAGAGATGGTCTCTATTCCCTTCAACCTACATCCACCAAAGTCCTTGTTGGAGAACGCACAAATAAGTCCGCCTGGCATGCACGACTTGGTCATCCATCTTTACGTCTCGTTCAAAGTATCATTAATCGGTATAACTTACCAACTTCTTTAGCATCTTCATCACATTCTTGTGAAGCATGTTTGAAAGCAAAGAGCCACAAATTACCATTTGTCCCTCCTTCTCATGTGTCTAATTTTCCTTTAGAAATAATTCATTCTGATATTTGGGGTCCTGCTCCTATTTTATCAAATCAAGGTTTTTTTTATTATGTGGTTTTCATTGATGACTTTAGTAAATTTACATGGGTCTTTCTTATGAAATGTGAATCTGATCTTTTTGATATCTTTTGTCGATTTCAGAAACATGTCGAACGTTATTTTGGTCATAAAATTCTCTCTCTCCACTCTGATTGGGGTGGCGAATATCAAGCACTTCATCGTCATCTAGACTCTTTTGGCATCTTTCATCGAATCTCATGTCCTCACACTCCTGAACAAAATGGTTCCGCAGAGAGGAAACATCGTCATATAATTGAAACTGCTTTGGCTCTTCTTAATCATGCATCTATACCTCTAAAATTTTGGGATGATGCAGTCCTAATTGCAGTTTATCTCATTAATCATCTACCTACCCCATTGTTTCAACATAAGTGTCCCTTGGAAAACCTCTATAATTGGCCTCCTGATTACATCTTCTTACGTATCTTTGGTTACGCATGTTATCCGTGCCTACATCCCTACTCTAAACATAAACTAGATCCTCATTCTCAACAATGTGTTTTCCTTGGTTATAGTAATTTGCACCATGGATATCGTTGCCTGCATATACCGATCGGACGTATATATATATCTCGACATGCAGGGGCGGATCCAGGCGAGGGCTGGAGGGGGCTGAAGCCCTCGCCAGGATCGCCAGTGCCGCCTCGTGGCCCAGCCGCGACCAGCGTTTTCACCAACGCCGCGAGGGCTGGAGGGGGTTGGAGAGGGCTGGAGGTCTGGAGCAGGCGAGCAGCAGGGCGATCGGCGACCAGCGCTTTCACCAACGTCGCCTCGTGGCTCAGCCGCGACCGCGAGCACAGCGCCCCGCGCCCCCGCTGGAGTGCAGAGTGCTCTGTGCTGGTCGTCGTATTCGTCAAGCGCTCGCCCTGTCGGGCGATTAAAATACCGCAGGTATTAGGTAAGCAGGTTAATGATGGGTAAGAATATAGGGTTAATGGGTTATAGGATGGTTTCTGGATCCGCCCCTGTAAGAAACCCAATAAACGTGAAACCTATTCCTCAACCGCGATCTTCGTCGACGCCTCTGTTTCTTCCTCATCTTCGCCCGACGTCGCCGCCCGGCCGCCGCCTCTCTTTTGCTTTCCTCGCGTCGTCTTCCTCACCAGCCGAATCCATCGCCGCGGGCCGCCGACACCGTCGCTCCTCCCTTCCTCGTGGTTCCTCCTCCGTCCGACGCCGGCGCCGTCGAGCTTGCCCCGCCGGTGGTCAGCAAGGGCGATTTGGAGCCTTTGACTTCGCCTTTGATTGCGTCCAAGGAAGTGCTGTCGGTTGGAGGCGGATTGGCAGCAGTAGATCAAAGAGGAAGATAGGTAAGGGTTTTGGTAGATTTAGGGTTGTATAGCTTTCAATTTTCTAGGATTTTGATTAATTTTTCCTTCATAGCTGGTTGCTGTGATTTGAACGGAATTGGTGTGGTTCTGCCGCAAGGAGAAGGAGGAAAAGGCTGGATTTTAGGTCAAGGAAGGCTAGGACTTCAAATCTGGTAAGTTCTTATTGAGTTGGTTGGATTTTTGAAAGGGTTGGATCCTAATGCGTTGTTGTGTGTCGGCATGATGAAGCTGTCTTGTTTTCTGTGAACAGAACAGTGAGATTGCGACTGTGAAAAGGAAGAAGAGAGGAAGAGGAATCTAGGGCTAGATTGGGCTTCAATCTGAGGTAAGCTGCGAATCCATTCTGAGGTAAAATCTAATTGCTTCTAGTTGATTAATAGAGATAAACCTTGAATGTAAATTGGTTTTAGTTAGGAAGTTTGATGCATTGATCAGAAATTGATTAGGGTTGTTAGAGCTTGATAAGGAGGGATTTAATTTAATACCGATTGATTTAGATTAGATTGATATGTAGCCGCTTAACCTATTCTGGAACGGAAATAAGGAATTGCACAACATATTGGGTATGTGGATTCCTTTTTAGTGGTTTGACTTGCTGTTATGATGTTTTTGACTTTGTAAGCTGTGTCTGATATATGTGTTTTTTTATTGTATTTCTGATATAAATTGATGGTCTATCAGCCCTATGTCTAAGAATTTTGATGTGTATTTGGACAGGGACATTATGTATACCTCATATATCCCTAATTTACTGGGGAGATTCTGTCTGTTTTGAGATTAGGAGAGGATGAGAGGTAGTTGGCTGAGTGATCTGCATTTTGAGTTATATGTATTTTTGGATTTTTGGATCAGGATCTTTTCCTCCCGCACATTTATACATTTACTTTAAAAAAAATTTATTGATTCCTCTATACTGTAGTGGAATGATATAATTTTATGATTTTAGAGTGTTTTGGAATGATTATTATATTGTAAAAAAAAATTATTAGCCTTCGCCAAAAATTATTTCTGGATCCGCCCCTGTCGACATGTTATTTTTGATGAGTCTCTATTTCCTTTTGCAGCCACTACAACACCTTCATCCTCAGGAAATAGTGGTCCTTTTTTGATACCACCTAATATCCCATCAGGATTCTCACCGGTTGCTCATCCGATGAGACGCCCTAATGATACAAGAGGGGATGACATCCTAGGTTCTGCTCCAGAGTTCTCTTCTACACCATCAGAATCACCCCGAGTGGCTACTCCGTTAAGAACAAGACGCACTAACAGAAAGGATAATATGTTAGAACCTATATCGTGCCCAATTTCAGAAGCATTACCAGATATTATACTCTCTAAATCTGGATCATCAGATAATACAAGTCCGTCATCTAAATCTCGATGTCATCCTACTGTTGTCTCTTCACCATCCACAGATGATTCAAATGATGATGCTCCTCGTCGTACCTTGCCCTTAAGTGATATCTATGCACATTGTCCACCAATGGAAACTCGACATCCCCTTCCGCGAGCTTTAGTGGCTTCTTCAAAAATTGTTGAACCAACTTGTTTTTCACAAGCGAACAAGGATCCGAATTGGCGTAGTGAAATGGCTTCAGAGTTTGATGCACTTCTTCGCAATGGAACATAGAGTCTAGTTCCACGCACTTCCTCCATGAATGTTGTGGGCTCAAAATGAGTTTTTCATCTCAAGCATCGAGCTGATGGTTCTCTTGAACGATACAAAGCTCAACTTGTAGCCAAAGATTATCATCAACAATCAGGTATTGACTTTAATGACACTTTTAGCCTTGTCGTCAAAATTACATCTGTCAGATTACTGTTATCAATAGTTGTTAGTTCTAATTGGCCTGTACGACAATTAGACGTTTCCAATGCATTTCTTCATTGTCATCTTGAGGAAACTATATTTATGGAGCAACCACCTGGGTTCCTTCATCCACAATTTTCATCTCATGTTTGTCAACTTAAGAAATCCTTATATGGTCTTCGACAAGCCTCTCGTGCATGGTTTCATCGTCTATCTAGTTGGTTACAAGGTCAAGGGTTTTCTGGATCTAAGACCGACTCTTCTCTATTCTACAATTGAAATGATGGCTCTATGGTATTCTTTCTTATTTATGTGGATGACATTTTAATTACCAGTAACAATCAAGAAGGCATCACAACTTTATTACGTCTTCTCCATCAAGAATTTCCTATTCGGGATCTAGGCATTGCACGTTTTTTTCTTGGTATCGAACTTATCCCACCAGTGTTGTCAAAATCGCGAGTCAACTCGGCGAGTTTACGAGTTTACGAACTTTGATTTCAATTTCGTGTTGAATCGGCTTAAAATCAGACCCCCTATGTAAAATCGGTAAAATCGTGAGTTAACTCGCTAAAATCGGTAAAATCACGAGTTAACTTGGTCATAAGTCGAGTTTGAGTCAAGCCGGTTTAATTGGGTTAATGGGTTTGGATCTGGACAGTAGACCCGTTAGGAGAAGAGATAAGGAACCGGTAGGGATTTGGGAAGCTACAGTGGCATCCTAAATCGCGTCATATCCCGATCGCGAGCGGCGAGCCGCCTCCTTCTTCCTCCTCTGCTCCTCGCGGCGAGCAACGAGCAGCAGCGGATCCATCCTTCCGCGAGTAGCTGAGCCATCGGTGAGTGGAGGGCGGTCTGAGCCAGGGTCGGCAGCGACAACTTAGAGAAGGAGGCCTCGCGGCGAGCAACGAGCAGTCGGACGGTGACAAATCAGAGAAGGAGGCCGATCGGTAAGAATCGGAGCTAGATCTTGATTTATGGTTGGGTAAGCTTAGATCCATGGATTTTTCTGGATTTTTCAGAGTTAATGGTGTGATCCGATTGTGGATCTTGGGTTTCGATCTCAAGCAAGAAGAAGAAGGGAAGGAAGAGGTCGGGAGGCCGGAGGTAAGGGATTTCTCATTTCTCAGCTAGATCTTGGTAACTTGGTTGTTAGGTTTCTTTGGATTCTTTTCGATTCTTCTTAGTTCTTAGATCATTCTGGAATCTGGATTGCGGATTGCCTTCAATCTTCATTCCACAGTTTGGGAGCTGTAGAACTGACCCAGGTTGGATTTCTCATTCTGGATTTCTCATTTCTCAGCTAGAAATGTCAACTCAAGGATCATCTAAAGGGTCATCAGATAATTTGAAAAAGAATGCTTCGGGTAGTAGAACTGACCCAGGTTGGGAGCATGGATATGATGTTGTTGGTAATTCAAGAAAGGTGAAATGCAAGTATTGTGATAAGATTGTAAATGGTGGCATTTTTCGTTTCAAACATCATTTAGCTTGCACTCGGAGGGATGCGGAGCCATGTATTAGTGTTCCTGATGATGTGAAGAAGAAGATGTTGTCCCTTGTATGCAAAATTGCTCAAGCATCCGAAACAAAGAAAAGGATTATTTGTTCTAATGAGGTTTCATCAGACAGTGGTGAAGAGCTACAAGCAAGTAAAAAGAGAAAGGGAAAAGCAACAATGGAAGAATTTATCCAAGTTAAAAAAGGTAGTTCTCATTCTCAAGTCACAATTAATCAATTCGTGAAGAAGGACATAAGAGAAGAAGCTTGCCAACAGATTGCCCGGTTCTTTTACACATCTGCCATTCCCTTTAATTGTGCAAAAAATCCTAAATTTGCAAAGATGTTTGAGTTAGTTGGGAAATATGGTTGTGGGTTTAAACCTCCATCTTATCATGAGTTAAGGGAGACATTCTTGAAAAAAGAAGTAGATAGAACAATGACTTTGCTTGAAGAGCATCGATATGTGTGGAAAAAAAAGGATGTTCTATTATGTCTGATGGATGGACCGACAAGAAAAGGCGATCTATATGTAATTTCTTAGTGAATAGTGAGAAGGGGACGATCTTTTTGCAATCCACTGACACATCTGATATCTCAAAGACGGCAGATAAGGTTTTTGAAATGTTAAATGAAATTGTGGATAAAGTTGGTGAAGAAAATGTTGTGCAAGTAATCACTGATAATGCAGCAAATTATAAAGCTGCTGGAGAGATGTTGATGTATAAGAGAAAATGCATTTTTTTGGACACCATGTGCAGCTCATTGCATTGATTTGATGCTTGAAGACTTTGAGAAAAAATTGAAAATCCACGAAGTCACAATTTCAAAGGCAAGAAGAATTTCAACTTTTATATATTCGAGGACTCTTCTCATTTCTCAATTAAGAAAGTGTACAAAGGGAAGGGATATAATTCGGCCTGCTGTTACAAGATTTGCAACTGCATATTTGTCTTTGAATTGTATTAATGAACTTAAAAGTGGTTTGCAACAGTTGTTCACATCTGATTTTTGGAAGAGTAGTCGATTTTCAAAGATACAGGAGGGAAAGTTTGTTC
This sequence comes from Curcuma longa, assembly GCF_044706935.1. NCBI lineage: Eukaryota > Viridiplantae > Streptophyta > Magnoliopsida > Zingiberales > Zingiberaceae > Curcuma > Curcuma longa. The sequence continues at coordinate 10,451 of NW_027430599.1, read as the reverse complement.
AAAAGACCATTTTAGATGGGAGGTTTTGGCGTAATGTAGTTACATGTCTGAAGGCGGCAAGTCCTCTCATTAAAGCACTTCGATTGGTAGACTCTAAAGAACCTGCTATGGGTTTTATTTATAAGGCAATGGAAGTTGCAAAGGAGAAAATAAAAGTCAACTTTGGCTGTGAGAAAAAACTGTAAGCATATATGTTTGAATCAAACAGTTTGATATTAAATTTCATAATCATATACATCAATTTATTGATTAATTAATTTGATATTATATGCGATTTCTTACAGTTATGAACCGGTATGGAAGATTATTGATGAAAGATGGGAAAATCAACTTCATCACCCATTACATGCTTCAGGTTATTTTTTGAACCCTGTGTATCAATATAGCCCGGATTTTGAAGCGAAATCGAGGGTAAAAAATGGACTTTATGACTGCATGGAGCGAATGATAGAGGATCGAGATGTGAGAAGCACAATTCATGCACAACTGGAATCCTTCAAGAAAGCAAAAGGGCTATTTGGTCGTGATGCAGCAAAGCTAACCTTAGGTAAAAAATCTCCTGCAGAGTGGTGGGATTCTTTTGGTGATGATTGTCCTGAATTGCAGAAATGGGCTATACGTATATTGAGTTTGACTTGCAGCTCGTCTGGATGCGAACGTAATTGGAGTGCTTTTGAGATGGTAATTATTATAAATCATCAAAACTCAACTATGGTCTCTATCATGTCTATATGATATATAATATAAATAATATTTCTAATGAAATGATATGGTTATAATTTTTGATTGTTTGATAATTTATGCAGGTTCATACAAAAAAGAGGAATCGCTTGCATCAGAAGAAAATGAATGACTTAGTATTTGTTTACTATAACTTGAAGATGCAAAGGAAGAAGTCTAAGGAAGATAGTAAAACTCCAACCACTTTTGAAGAATTCCCATCTGATGATGAATGGATAACTGAAGTACCTAGATCTGTAGGATTGAATTTGGTGGATGAAGATGATGATGTCATTGTCAACATAAATAATGATCCTTTAGAGCTAATTAATCTTGTTGATGATGTAGATAATAGTGCTCATGTAGCCATTGAGAGTAACATAGGTGATAAAGATGCCATAGGATGTGATAATGAGCTTGATGGTACTGATGATTTTGATGTTGAAGATGAAGATGAAGATGAAGATGGAGGTGATGATTTGGATGTTACCATGGATGATTTATCTTAGTAGTTAGTACTTAGTAGTAAATCTTTGTTTGATGTTTTATTTTATCAAATTTGGACAATGGAAGTTAAAACTTATTTGGTGTATTGACTATTGGACTATTTTTGTACCTTTTCATGTTAAATTTTCATGTTTAGTCTTGTTTTTATATGTGAAAACATGAACACAACTCTTTTTTGACATTTTATAACTCTTTTTTGGATTATCTGTAAACTCGTACGAGTTTACGATACGAGTTTGTGCACCCCTAACCGAGTCGACACTGGAATCGCGAGTTTGACAACTTTGTATCCCACACAAGGGAGGTTGTCTCCTCTCTCAGAGCAAGTATATTACTAGAATTCTTCAAAGATCTAAAATGGATGGAGCACGCCCGATATCAACACCAATCACCATAAACAACTTCTCTGCATCTTCTCTTGCTATGTCTGATTCCAAAGTTTATCGAAGCATTGTTGGAGCTTTACAATATGTTACTATCACACGCCCTGATATTACTTTTGCAGTAAATCGTGCTTGTCAATTCATGCATGCTCCCACAGAATAAAATTGGGAAGGAGTGAAAAGGATTCTTCGTTATCTCAAAGGAACTATTTTACATGATCTTCTCTTATATCGTCAATCATCTTGAGACTTACATGTCTTTAGTGATGCGGATTGGGCAAGCTCTCCTGAGGATAGACGATCTACAAGTGGATATGCAATATTTCTTGGACGGAACCTTATCTCATGGAATTCGAAAAAGCAACCTACAGTTTCTCGTTCAAGTACTGAGGCTGAATATAAAACTATAGCCAATACAATGTCTGAAATTATTTGGCTTTAATCACTTCTTTCTGAACTTCATCTTGGTCAAATGTTGCACCAAAAATTTGGTGTGATAATATTAGAGCCACATATCTTACTGCAAATTCTATCTTTCATGCACGTACAAAGCATGTGGAAATTGATTTTCATTTTGTTCGAGAACGTATGGCAACTCAACCGCTATTTGTTTCTTATATTTCTGTAGAAGATCAAATTGTTGATATTTTTAAGAAGTCATTATCTAGACAACGTTTCAGCAAATTAACAAGCAAACTCAATGTTAAAGATCTCTCGTTGAATTTGTCAGGGGGTAAAGAAAGATAATCTCATACGACCGAGTCATAAAAGGAATTATTCCCTATGATCGAATAAAATCACGGATATAATAATTATTAGAATATATCCTTTAAAATATCTTTTCCTTACTAATTGATCAATTAACCGAGTCATGTAAAAATACTATATATTGTACTATTATTTTAGGGTTCAACGGACAAGTTAATTATTCGTTTATTACATCTCTCTTGTGTAATTTAACAAATACAACTACAAGTTCTCATTTCCTTAAACATATGAGGCTTGCTAGAATAGAAAGAAACAAACATCTGAAAAAATTGCATCTTGCAAGATTGACCTAATCTCATACAAGACAAACATATTTCATTCCTCTAACCTTACCTATAGAGAAGATCTAAAAAAAAAAAAATCTAGGATAAGCTTTCAAGCTTATTTCTTTGGTTACTCTTAGATAACTCGCTTTGTCAAAATCCTCTAATTTTGTTGTTCTCAATATTTTCCCAATATTACTGTTATAATAATGGTATCAGGCCCTTGTCATTTCTAGGACTTTTCAGTATATGATTCCTTCTAATTCTCTACGAGAGAATAGAAGATTGGACTACTTGGATTTAACTCTACTCGCATAACATGAATTCTATTCCAAATCAGCTTGCTATCAATTGAATGAGTAATACTCAGGACTCCCTAAGCTCTTCTTTGATTATTCAGCACTCTCTAAGTTTTCACCAAACTCTTTTTTCTGAGTTCCTCAAACTCTCCACCTTGAGATCTCCCATGTTGTTCTCTTAGTCATCATTGTAGACCCCATTGTAAGAGATATAGAAATATAGAAATAGAAGACGTATGGACGACCATATATCCTCCCTTAAATTTTAAAATACTAATAAACTGTTTATCACCTCTCACTATCGAATTTCTTGCTCCGTCCCTGTCCTCAAGTATAAATATACACTCTCTAATATTTTTGTGTTAAGTCTGTAGTGCTTTTTCCTTGTATTCACAGGTTTAATATAAACATAAAATTTTAAAGATATTTAATTAACTCTTAACAATTGAGTAATATTTTAAAATAAAATACAAAAATGAGCTCAAAGGCCTAGTCCCGGGCTTGCCATATTGGCAAACCAAGCCTGGCTCGAAAGAGTTGGTTCACTGGTCGGACTCATCGATCAACTTATTGTCGTCATGCCACCATGCAAGCATAGTGGCCATGTTGGCATGCATGTGTCGTAAGAATAAGAAACCACGTAAATGAGACAATATATCATGATCAAAATTTAAGACCGATCTTTATTTTTTTGAAATCATAAAAAGATCTCCTTTTTAATTTTTTTTTGTCAAAAGAATGATCCACTCCATCAATAATTTATATATAATTATTTAACTGTTCTTCATTATACTATTTTTATTATTATCTTCTATCTAAATCTTAAATTATTTAGATACATTATAATATTTACGAAATCGTAACTGTTACATATGTAATAGCAACTACAATTTTATAAAATGTAATTGCTATAATATGAATGTTAAATGAATAAACTGAATCTACGTTATAACAACTACAAAATCATAACGGCTACAACAATTATATCTCATGCCTAAATATCAATCGCTACGATTTCATAGTAGCTACAATGTAAATAATAAGTAAACAAGATTGAATCTACATTGTAATAGCTATGAAACTGTAACTACTACTACGTGAACAGGGCCGGCCCTGGCCCAGAACAACCAGAGCGACCGCCCAGGGCCCCCAAATTAACAGGGGCCCTAAAAAAATTAAACAACCTATATGTTGGCGAAGGTCAGGTCGGATGGTCCATAATTGGAAGGAAAAATAAATAAATAAGCAAAAGGTGCCTTCGTTATTTGTGCCCATAATATTTTAAACCCTGCGTTTATTGATCCAACGGTCAACGGATGTAGATATTCAGTAATATTAATTTAGGTATTATTTGCATGTCCTTTAATACGTAAATGCATTGGATAAGGCACCAAGGGACCAAGTGGAGTCCGGGCCCCTCGGCTCACTCTGTTAACAGATGGTGGGTCCCTCCTCCCCTACTTTTTTTTTTTTTACATATCTTCCGTATGCTCGAATGGATAATTATTAACGGCTGGCGAAGTTTAATGTTTGTGTGGATTGATGATCATCGCTCTTTTTTTTCATGTATTTATAGATGATTTTTCAGGAGTAATTAGAGCGTCACCTGTTTGCTCAGTCCATAGACACCTTCGTCCTCTGGAAAAAAAAATCTTGCCGTCCCCTTTTTTCCGATATTTTCCAAGTCAACTATTTTAAACCTTGAATCCAAAATAAAGTCAGAAAAGATAAACAACCATGAAATTAGAATTTGGTTGGAAAAACAACCATGGAATTAGAGTTTGGTTGGATTGGTTGGAACGATAGGTCAAATAAATCCAACTTTTAGGAAGAATTTTAAAGAGTGTTTGATCCAACTAATCAATAAAAAATAGAAAATATTGAAGGTCACTGAAATTGTTCGGATAAAGTTGCAGTTCTTTGTTTTCAGTTTTTTTTCAATTCCATTTCTGAATCTACATGTTTTCTAACATCATTGTTTGATTTTTCGAAACATCAAAGTATTTTTATGTCAAATAAAAAATTGTTATAGTAGAATGGTTCTAAAAAATGATAATTAATTTTTCAAAAAATTGATAATTTAAACATAACAACAACTAATTAAAAATTAATTGAATTTCTTTGTACTGGCTAGTACATTAAAGCTATGTATTTAGTTTTCCATTTTCACATAAAATATAAAAAAATTTATTTTGTTTAGAATAATCAGATAACGTTTTAGCATGTTAACAATCAGTTGAATTTGTATGGATCGATAATGGTTATCATTTTAAATAGAAAAAATTATTTTTTATTTAAATATTATTTAAAGTATAGTTATAATTTTAAATAGAAGAAATTATTCTTTTTTGCCTTGTTTGGAGTATATTGTTTCGTATAAAATTTTTTTATTTTAGAACTCTTATTAATTAAAAATTATAATTTATCAAGCTCTAAAAATTAAATATGCTACTGTCAGGGTCCAAAATTTATAATTCGCCCAGGGCCCTTGGACAACCAAGACCGGCTCTGCACGTGAATATTTTTGAACATGTTAGGTATGCATTATAACAAATACAAAATCGTAATTGCTATAATATATTCAAAATTTAGACGAAAGAAAAATAATAATGGATAGTTGGATAATTATACATAAATTGTTAGTGGGATGGAATACTCTTTTGATAAAAAAAACAAAAAGATACACACACCTTTGACGATTCCAAATAAAGACGCACTTTTGATTTTTTTTTTTTTTCAAAATTTAATTGGGCAAAAATCAAATAGGCAGTTATCATTTGCATTTTTATGGGATGGACTTTCCATTTTTAAAGTCAAATAAGCACCCATTTGATTTAAACTATTTGAAATGCCCTTACAATCCCTGATTTAGTGTAGAAACTAACGGCTAACTTCTACAATAATAACTTTATATTATTTTAATTTTACTTCTCTACACTATAATTTAATTAAAATAATATTTTAATGAACAAAGTAAATAATAAATATTCCAATAACACTCACTACATTTTAAATAAATATTATTTATCACAATTGACTATGTAAAAATTAATTATAGAAACTAATTACACGTTTTAATAATAAAATAATATTAAAAAATTTTGGACAGTTCAAATTAAATAGAATATCCATTTGACTTTAATTAGAAATAAGATCATTTAATCTAACTTTAATTAAAAAGTATGACATCATTTTGATTTATGCCCAATTTAATTCATTGCAATTGTCATCCTTAATTGTGACAAAAGATGATACCTTCACCTAACTCCTCCGTACTAACTCAAGTGATATAGAAAAGAAAGTAAATCACGAAAGACTTCGCCCCAACATAATGACCCTCTATAGGGGGTGAGACATCCGCTAAGGCATTCCGCAACCCTGCACTTTTGAAAAAAAAAAAAATCGTGAAGGACTTTGCCCTTAGCAACAATAACACCTGTAAAGGGAGGTGAGGCAATCAACGGAGTTCCACACCCATTGAAAATAGACCCCTGGCCTATTGATGGCAATTCAACGCCCTTGTAAAAAACCATTTACGCTTACCCGTGGGGGCAATTGTCATCCCTAATTGTTTCATACATAGAGGGTTCTTCAATAACAGGCAAGATATGTGGTTGAGGGTTACAACACTTAGTAACAACAACTCAGCACAATGGCCTGCCCCTTAGGCACCTAAATATACATCACTCTGAGGTTGAAGAAAGGTAATAGTCAAAGAATGATGCAAATTTTTCTGACGTCAAAGTCAGCGAATGAAGTTGATATGGTTGTTTCCTTGCGCTTCAAATGATGAAGTTTTCAATGACCTTTCTGGTTCCTAATGCCTACTTGTGGTTGCAGGAATTCTGACTTAATTGAGACCATTGAGCTAACAAATGCATCCATCCATGCACTCAGCTCAATTTGCACGCGAAGATTTTCCGTCAGATTCTCTATCTGCTGGGGTTCTAATTTCTTGGTAACCGAGTATGTTCTTGCAGAAAAGAGACGATGAGGATGAAACACACGTTAGGGTGAGTATTCAAGCTCTTTCATGTTAATTGCTTTTCAAACTTCAAATATGATGCCCTATCTGAGCCCATTAAACATGTATATGCATAACCATGATGAGTTGCCATTTGAGTGGTGAGGAAACCAAGAACAAAACTCAGATTCAATCTGTTTACCCAAGTGTGGAGGTGAGGAAAGAAGAGAGATTATATTGCTTGATTATATAAAAAACTTGATTATATTGCTTCTTCTAGTCATTGGATTCTTCCATTATCAACTATTTTCTACAAAATAACTCAAAGGAACCAATCAATCGGATCTAGTTCACTTTGATCAATGGTAATCTTATTTCCTTATTTGACAGGTATTGGGAGAACGAAAAGGTGAGGTTGGCTTATAGGCCCGTCCACATGAACACCTTGGATGATCAAGTGGAGACCTTCCCACCAAAAGCACGCGTTTACTAAAGCTCGAATGGAAATTTTCTGGAAATTCGAAAGGGTGATAATTGGGTTTTAATAATGAAACAAACTCTGGAAAACAGTGTTAAATATATCAGTGGAAAATGCTGATATAATTTGTCTGATGTGTCAGAGAAATCCTGAAATGCATGGACTTTGTAGCCGAGCTATCTCTTTGCCTCGAATAAGGATGGACTTGTAATAACGCACAGTTTTGATTCTCGTTATGTTCTTCTCTGAGCCTTGTATCATTTCTTGAACTGCATGAATTGTAAGATGGGCATAGGGTTTTGCTAGTGTAACAATGCACCCTTTTTTTTCTCTTCTTCTTGTTTTCTTGTTTCAAAAAAAAAATAATAATCCCAGTTGTGGTCGGTCTGAAAGTTTTCCATAAGGTGAAGCTCGGCGGCCAATCTAAATTTCAATTTTTACAAATACGCGTAGCTGGGGATCGAGCTGCGGGTTAGAAGCAATTGGTTGTGGTCGAAGAAATTTGCTTTCCATCCAATCATGTGGTTATTTTAAGTATGGTAATTTACGGGTATATCTTGTAAAAGATTTACTTCTTTTAAAGTTTATTTTATTACTTTTAATTTCTATATTTTTTTTGAGGGCATCTAATAGGGATATATGTGAAGAAATATATCTAAATGTCAAATATCTTTTATTGAAGGGAATATTTCTCAAGGTATTAAAAATCATCCGGTAAATTTTTTTACTATTCATAATTAAATAGTCCCCTAATTATTATATTATAAAAAATTAAATATTAAATTTAAAAATTATAAATTATAAATATTTGATTGGTGATGATGTGGATGTTAAGATTATAAATATTTAAAAGAAATATTTGATTCATAAATATTTGATTGGCCATGACGTGGATGTTCTGAGAAATAAATTAAATTTAAAAATGTTTAACTATTTATTAAATTATTATTACACGTCTACAAGAAAATTGACATAATTAGATTGTTTATGGAATTATTTTTGTTATTTCTTGTAAAAAACTAGCAGCGCGCCAGGTAGGGATCGAACCTACGACTTTCTGCTTAGGAAACAGACGCTCTATCCACTGAGCTACAGGCGCTGTTATTAATGTAAGAAATATTTAATATTATATAATTTAACTATTAATTGAAATGGCCATTTTAGAATATGTATACTATTATTATTGTAACGAGATTCATTAATTATTTATATGCATCAGACTTACAGCAGGAGCCTTGACCTAACGTATACATTTATCACATTTATCTCTGTAGCTAAATATATAAGTAAACTATAACCCCAACTTATATTATTGATGTTGGTTGTGATAAAAGATCAATCAAAAAATTTTACATAGAAATTTTATAACTTATAATTTGATATCCAAGAGAATTGATGTATTCTTTCTTTTTCTCTTTATTTATTTTATTTCCATATCTTTTTGACGTGGAGACGAGGGAGTTCACGAGATTAATTTGGCATGGTTTTTGACCAATTTAACCATGATATTAATTATCTTAATTACAGGTGTTGTAATCTTCAATGTAATTAATCAACTAATTATTTAAATGGATCATCGGATTGCTCTTGAAGACAGACACGTTAGTTAATTAATGTTGGATATATAATTAATTGTTTATAGGATTAAAATATATATAAGTTCGAGTTAAACAAGATACCACATTTCTCTCTGCCAAACTCTCCATGGATATATATGAATTTTTAATTAAAGGACGGTGAAGTTACCTAACATTTGCTCTTTTACATCATCATTATTTGAGGAAGAAAAATGGCATGCACATTAAATTCCAAATTCAGCTTAATTATTCAGCCGCAAAGAATTTCACAAACTTCGAGGACTAAACGGACTAGAAAACAAAAAATTTCCTATACAAATTCTTATTTTTTATGACGTGGCAATGTTGTCCATTTAAACATTCACAATCCACTCTCATTATTATATTCTCCATCTCATTAAAAAGTATAAGGTCCACTGTCACATATTCATTATAATAATATATATATTTTTAACATTAACACTCATTATTTATGAGTTCCACTATCCACTCAATCATCTTAAAATTATACCATATTAAATAAATACATTTTAAAAATTATAACTATTAAATAAAAATTTTTAACACTCATTAATATATTTTAAATACATTAATTGATATTTATAGATAAAATTTTAAACTAGCCGTTAAAAAATAGACATTAAAAAACTAACTATTTTATTCAATTTTTAATTTTAAAATTTATAACTTTTTAATAAAAATTAAAACGGACCATTAATAAAATTTTATTCAATTTTAAAATAGACGTTAAAATTAACTATTTTAATAAATATAATTAAAAAATAAAAAATAATACACGTGGAGTGGGCCAACCTCTTGACTAACCCACTCCGCTTTTAATTGAACGCGTTCAATTAGAGAAGTGTCATAACACCTCTTCGTAATAGTGTTCAATACTAATGGAGTGTTATAATACTCCGTTAGAGTATCCATTATGGATGGGAAATATATCTAGGGTTACGATGTAACGTTAAAGCACTTCCGTTCCAACTTATGACATATTACGAAATTAATTTTCTTCAATAAAAAAATAATTTTGGAACGTTAATTGTGAAGTGATCATCATTTATATTTTTTAATTTACCTTGATGATTCATATGAAATTTTTATAAGATTCACCTGATTTATCATTTGAAGAGTTGGATGCCTAATCAATATTCCATTACTGGTTGGTTTATAGATCAATTTCGTTAGCTCATCGATTTAATTTGTTAATCTTAATTAGTTGAATGACATGCATAAAATTAGTTAAATTTCTTTTTTTAATAAAAAGAAAATACATTGAACGAATTCTTTTTTAATTTAAAACACAGTAGAAAGTCGTCGTCGCCCTCGCCCTCTTCGTCGGTGCCAATTCTTCTACTTCTTCCTTTCCAGTTGCCTCGACTCCTCTGTTCGACAAGCTTCGGAGATCGCATCATCCCTTGCTTCCTCTCCTTCTCTACTGCTGGATCCGGTGGAGTTCGCCGCCCCCTGACTCATGGCGAGGCGT
>NW_027430598.1:0-2373 GCF_044706935.1 Curcuma longa | reverse complement strand
ACTTGCCATACAATTCATTCATGATCAACTACTAAGAGGAGACTCCGATCCTTCCAAATTCACTCTCAGATGTTTGTGTGGAACAAGTCAACATGTGTATATTAAAAGTTATGCTGGATTTTCTTGGTTCGTAGTTCCATAATTCTCATGTGGTGGTTGTATTTGGTTGCAGGCTTGTAGCCTTGTATAACAATAGATTAGCTTTTCGTTTCTCTACTTTATTTTTTATATTCCTTTATTCTTTTATACTAAAACAATTCCTCAAAATATTTAGGCACATAAATCTTGCAATCCTTCATAGCTAGCTTTCTTTCTAGCATGGTTTATGCTGCTTAGTAAGTTCATAATGGCGACTTTATAGGAAGTGTCTTAAAATTGGAATGGCACATGATGTTGAACTACAAGTAATTGAATGCCCCCACGGGCGGGAGCAGCTGGTCAGGGTATGGGAGCTTGCAGCATGAGGTAGGCGGTTCGAAGGCTCATGGCGCACATGCGATAACATCAAAATGTGTCATGTTTCCAAATCCTTCAACCACTATGCCCTGGCCAGTCCCGCATTCACCGTGATTTACCTCCTCACAGATGGTCGGGGGGCCGATCGTGTGAGGCCGCTAGGTTGGCGGATTCCAACCTTTTGCAGCACAAGTAATTGAATCATCTATAGTTATTGTTGGATCTCTTGGACATCGGCTAGAGGGGGGGTGTGAATAGCCGTCCACACTTTTCGCTTTTCTTCCTTCGTCTTCGTTTAACGCAGCGGAATGAACAATCAGAGTACACGAAGACTGGGATCAGCACGCTAACACAGTGATTTACGAGGTTCGGAGATGATGCTCCTACTCCTCGGCGTGTCCGTAAGGTGGACGATCCCTCGATCTTTTGGCAGATCAGACCCCGATAGAAATCGGCTATAATCTTCTTCTTCTCGGTGGAGGAACCTCTCCACAGATTGTCTCAAAGATACAAAGATAAGCACAAGACAAGGAGAATACAATGAATCAAAGACCGGACAACAGAGACAACAAGAACCGCTTGCTGCTCAGCCTGTTCCTCCAAACACAGGACGTTGCTCTAGACAGAGCCAACAAGAACAGCTAGCAGCACAAGCCTGTTCCTCCAAACACAAGACGTTGCTCTTGTTTCCTCTTCTTCGATTCACGATCAGGCTCTCGTAAGATTGGCAATGACGCTTCTGAGCTCTCAAGGATGATCAATAGTGAAGTCGTGAGTCTCTTCTCCTCAGCGCTGCTTCTCGCTTCTCTTATAGCCTCTGCTTGGTTCTTGTGCCCAACGGATCCCTGCCACTGTTCTGACACCAGCTGCCGTCCGTTGTCACAGAACTCTCCCTGCAGAAGAGACAGCTCAGAAGCCCGCCTTGGAACTCTCACCATCCATTTGAATTTCCCTCCTTAACCTGTCCTGTATATCTGCACACTCAAGAGATGCATTAAAAACATTATATAACAAGGACATAATATAAGGATGGATTAAACATTAAAGTCCAGGTCACGAGCAAAGCTACCAAAGCTTTCTCGGACCAAACAGGAGACCGGGCCACCAAGGCCCTCCTCCTGGAATCAAGAGACCGAGCCACCAAGGCCCTCCTCTTGAGGAATCAGGAGACCGAGCCACCAAGGCCCTCCTCCTGAGATCGAGCTACCAAAGCTCACGGTCCCGAGCCGAGCTACCAAAGCTCTCCCGGACCATCCGGCCATTCGCACCAAGCTCCCGGCCACTCAGGTTCCGAGCCACCAAGGCTCCCTGAAATCGAGCTACCAAAGCTCACGGTCCCGAGCCGAGCTACCAAAGCTCTCCCGGACCATCCGGCCATTCGCACCAAGCTCCCGGCCACTCAGGTTCCGAGCCACCAAGGCTCCCTGAAATCGAGCTACCAAAGCTTCCCGAGCCGACTACCAAGCTCTCCGGACCAATTCGCACCAAGCTCCCGGCCACTCAGGTTCCGAGCCACCAAGGCTCCCTGAAATCGAGCTACCAAAGCTCACGGTCCCGAGCCGAGCTACCAAAGCTCTCTCGGACCATCCCGGCCATTCGCACCAAGCTCCCGGCCAATTCGGTCCTGAGCCACCAAGGCTCCTCCTGGACCATCTCGGAGACGAGCTACAAAAGCTCTCTCCATTCTCCCACGAGCACCAAGCTCCCCGGTCCTGAGTCACCTAGACTCCTTCTGGACCACTTCGAAGACGAGCTACCAAAGCTCTCTTCATCCGCCTACCAAGTTTCTCTGTTATCTCGGTCCTAAGCCACCAAGGCTTCTTCTAGACCACCTCGATCGAGAACTACTAAATCTCTCTCCGATCTTTCATAAATACTAAATTCCTGGTAAGACGGACTTCCCAGACCTCCAGACAT
>NW_027430597.1:0-7829 GCF_044706935.1 Curcuma longa | reverse complement strand
TGTTCATCCAAATTGTGTTTCAGCTATCCTTCCTTTTGCTTTATATGATGTTCTAACTGCATTACAGATTTTGATTTTTCATCCAACAATCAGTACATTGCTTCATCTTCAATGGATAAAACTGTCCGCTTCTGGGATGTATCAAAAGGTCATTGCATGCGAATAATATATGGAGTTTCGCCCCAACTATGTATTAGATTCCATCCGGTTCGCCCACTTTTTATTTTTTTTAATTCTCTCTTGTTCTTTGGAAAATCACAAGAATTTTGCTTATTTTTAGCTCTTTTTATCTTGACTAATAGAAACAATCGAATAAATACAACAAGAGTGAGAATCTATATGCTTTCTTTCATAACTAGCTGATCATCTCAGATTATAGAATGTGATAAGGTAACACATAATCCTTCCTAGAGAATTTCTTTTGTTTGCGGTGCTGGTGGAAAAAATACAACATAGAAAAAATTGGAAATGGATCATAATTACTCATAATGCTTGATTATTCAATGAGATTTATACAAATTTTGTTGTATTTGTTGTGTTGGTGTGAAACATACAACATAGGAAAAACTGACCATGGATCATAATTACTGATAATGCTTGATTGTTCAATATGATTTACACAAGTTTTGCATGACATATTGCTGCATGAGAAAAATAGTAACAACTGCCTCAACATCGCACTAGTTTTCCATTTGGTGTGAAGTTTTTCATAAGCTCATGATTCTATTTGGAAAATTATTTCCCATGTTCTAACTAGATTGAAATAATTTGTGCTGAATTGTAGCTTTTAAAATCCCTTTTCCTGTTGTATGCTTTTTTTTTTTAATTTTCCCCAGTCTTAAAATATGAAACTAGCTTCTGCAACAACTATTATTGTTAAAGTTGATTAACTAACACTAATCTCAAAAGTTGAGCTATTAGGAAAGAGACTAGATTAATATTTATATATTGGACCACTGTAAATCCACGTGAGAGTAATGGGTGAGGAGTATCCCAATCTCACATGTCTCAGAGCTATGGGTAACTATTATATTTTTGACAAGCAAATCTGAAGCTTGGATATCCTAATTCCATGTTAAAATTGGCTAAAAGTTTAAACTATTAGGACTCTATTAGGAAAGATACTAATTTTATATTTATATATTAGACCACCATACTTGTCAATATAAAACTAATGGGCTTGGAGCATGTCTGCTTAAAGAATTATCAACTCTCAAACTTGTAGCATGCAATGCAGTTAAATATTGAAAGACATTTGGGCACTTGCTTTAGCTCCTAAGGCAGGCAAGGAGAGGCTTGAGCTTCTTTTCTTTCCCTAGGTGGGTTTCCCTTGGGCACCTACTGCAATTAGAGTCGTTAAGCCAAGCAAGTGACAATTATAGAAGCTCTTAACCATTTTCCAAATGATAGTTTTTTTAGGCATGTATCACACTCCCAAGTGCAGGGTCAGTGAAAAATTATAGAGAATTGAAGAATAAAAACCAAGGAATCAAGAAAGAACATAGGCAAGGATTTTAAAAGGATCGCAAACAACATGTGATCATGTCACAACATGGCTCATGTGGTGTGACACATATTTGGTGAACACTGAAAAATTATTTAGAATAAATGATGTTTATAAAAAATTAATTAAGTATTAGATCTATTATATTTCTAAAGAAATATAATTATTTAGCATTAGCTGCCAAATCTGCAGAGTCAATAAAATTGGAGATGTATATTTATAAGCCCTAATGGGAGAATCTGAGGTTCAACATGAGTTGATACTTCTATTACTAGCTATCAACATGTAGTTATAATGTGAAACCATTGCAAGTGTTAATGATAGTTTATTTATTATTTCTATTTTTAAGCTCTCCCTCTACATATATTTATATTCATTGAGATAAACTACCTTGCTGTGCTTTGGAAAATGCTTAGCTTCAGAAATAGACGACCTTGGTGCCCCTGATCCTCATGCTCTATTGTATAAGCATTTATATCTTTCATATACTTTCTGAGGATATTGTTGTGTATCGATTTTTTATTCTCAATGTATTCTTAATTAACAAGTTGGATCATAATGAGACATCATGTATCAACTTGGTGTACAAGGGATCTTTATTGGAGGTTGACTCATTGGTTGTGCCCTATGCAATTACTATTTAGAATTAATAGAAGTATTTACACCATGACAAATTATGGCTAGTGAGCACACATTAAATCATCTAGTTGAGAAGCCCCATTTGGTGGGTTTTCAATATGATGTGTTGCAATACTCTCCGTTTTTTTTCTATTTGCCATGATTGTGGTTGGTTTCATTATGGTAATAACTGTTAAAATACTCAATATTGCTGAATATTTGTGCCTAGGATACCAAACTGAACAAAATGAGATACATAATGGGGTCTCCAACAGGTGCCAATTGTTATTACTGTCGCAGGGTATTAATAGAGCAAGTAGGTTTGAAGTGTTGTAAACCCTAGAAAAAATTATGTTCATTTTCTTGAGGAAACAATCTCATTCATGGATGTTTACAATCCTCATTTAGAAATTAGAAATAAAAAATACTATTTTAAATTGGTTATATTTCCAGTAGAAGATACTCAGGTAGAATAAGACCAACTATTTGCTGGTTCTTCAAGGCATGATTATGTCTTTTTGACTATTTTATCAGTTTTGCAGCATTACTTCCAATAACTATTACCAACTGAAATATCAGTTCTGGAAGATGTTGTATTATCTGCTTATTCTACCATTCAAAATGTTATTTTGTTTTGCTTTAATGCCTAGTGAGCATGTAAGGCTGTGTCCTGCAAGCTGTATTTGAACTGAATTATCTGACAAGGAAAAAGGAGAAGGGGGTGAAGCCTAATATGAGAGAGTGAATTTATAGGGAGTCACTAGTGGATATTGGTTGCTGCTAATTATAAGGTAGATAAAAGGCAAATAAAGGAGAACTTTTTTCTTTAATAAATAGAGAGATATAGAAATTAATGATTTTTAAAATATTTAAAGGATTTCAGCTTTTTTTTTTTTGAGATTGTTGTGTAATTTTCAGTGTATTTTCATAAATGGCAACTTATTCTTTGTATGTTTTTTTAACCCTGGTTTTACTTGTGTGTATATATATATATTTCAATTAGAATATTTACCTCAGGACACCAAGTTGTATTGAGTTATTAAAATATCTAGTAATTTTTATGTTATCTATTAAACTATTGCAATTTGTTCCTTCTTGCCAAGTTCCAGGAAGAATAATAAAACATATACTGTCCCCATATGGAACTCTTTGGAAGGACAAGTCTTGTTCCCATTTGAAATCAGAAAGTTACTCTTACAGTCACAATTATCAAATTGTATCCTCGTATACTATATTCCATCCTTGTTATGCATGTTCTTTGCTGGGTATTGTAGGTGAATAACAATTTTCTTTCTGTTGGAAATGGGAACAAAGAAATCAACGTAAGTTTCCATTTCCTACATGTATTTCTTGTAAAACCTACTTCAATATTTGGTTTCTTTCTTTGATTTATTATTTGATTGACCCCCTCTTTTGTGGCTCAGGAACTCAATTTTAGCACAGGACATATTGTTTGTAAACTTCTATTTGAAAATGAGATAACGGCTATGGACAATGGTCACACTGGACAACATCTCTTTGCTGGTGATGCTCAGGTTGTGTTCTGATCGCACATGAACTAAATACATTTCTTAAATACAATTTAATTGCAAAAAATAACTATTTGAGTGAAAACTCACAGGGATGTATATACTCTGTTAAAGTCAACTCTCATACAGGAGCAATATCTAGGTCTCATAAGAATCGAAGTATCAGGAATAAATCTCCTATTACAACTGTACAATATCGTACATTCTCATTTGTTGCACGAGGACCTGTACTTCTTGCCTGTGCCCGAGATGGAAAGATTTGTTTATTCAGGTTATTAGTGGTTTTTGCTGGGCCCTATATCAACATCCAGTTGAACGATTATCTTTATTCAACTAATTTAAGCTTCATTTTACAGTGTTGCTCTAGAAGTTCAAGGATACTTAACCCTACTGTGTTCTCTCAAATTAGCCCCAAGGTCGCATAACATTGGTGCTTCTTTCTGCCCTCTGCTTTCCCTCGGAAAGGGGGAGTTTGTAGGTATGTCCATTTCTAATTAGCAATGTGTTTTTGAAAATTCTAAGCTTGATACGTCTGTGAATCTAATTCTTTTAGTAAAGTCAATATAGCACTAAAAACTGAAATTGATCTTCTGTATATCACACTAACCTAGTGTTCTCTCTAACCGGTCTCTTTGCTCAAATTTTCAGTATATGTCTTATGTTTATGAAAAAGTGTGTAATTGCTTAAGCAACAGTATTACTCATGATTATGGGTAGTGATCAAGATGCTTGATTAACTTAGCGGTGACCTGGAATTATCAAAACTATCCGTTTGCAAAACCCAAAATTTTCGAGAAACATAATTCTCTTTTTTGTGCATCAATCAAAGAATATATAATGTATAATATAATTTTTTTCCTATATGGGATATTCCTAAATTTTCAAATAATTAAAAAAATATGAAAAACCCAAATTGAAATTGGAATCTTCTTTTTGGATTTGTCAGGATTTTTGCCCATCCCTTGGGTAAATTCGTCGGTGTTTAAAATATGTCAAATGGTTAGCTGATGGAATGACGAGGCCGAATGTTTATATGCTCACCAAGTGCAGACAAGTAGCTCTGATAAGGAATTCTATATTCCAAACAGTGTCATTTTACTCAATTGAGAAAATGCCTATGCTCTTGCTATTGATCCGGAGAGGGGGAGCTGAATTCAGCAATGAACAAGAAAATACCTCCCCAGAAGATTTGATGCTAAACCTTCTGCGTCCATGCTCCCTATGAAAGAACTTACCATGATTAGGAGATAGATGGGTTTTATTTGTGTTACTACTGGTAGATGCCATCATTAGTTAGTTGGATGCACCTGTCAGCATTGCAAGTCAACTTGTTACTGTTATCCCAGATTACTGCTTGGTCTGGATAACTCAATTTCCATGTACTGCTCTTCGTATGTTATATGGAAATCATGTAGGTATTTCTTTAAACATTAGTTCAGATCTGTGAAAAACATGGTCTCAGGTGTTTGATATATTGCTAGTTTGAAGTCAGTATCACGGAGAATGGTATAGTGACTAAAGATTGGGTCGTTTCCTTCAGTAATACAAAAAGAGGATATTTTTTGCTTGGTCAATTTTTTCTCCATTGAAGATGAACAAAGAGGATGAATACTATAAAAGAAGATACAAATGATAAGGCTAATGATTGAAGCAGTAGATGAAAAGCCAATTTCTCTAGATAAGGTTTAATAAAATCCATTTCAAATAGTGTTGAAAGCAAAATGCAGTCAAATATCCCCCTTACAACTCTCCAATTATTTTAGAAACTTAGGTCTTGGCTAAAAAGATGTTACAGCTAGAAAAGCACCTTGAGAAAAAATAATCTTCTACTTTTATTTGGCCTTCCCTCAGGATCTAACCTAAATCTAAAGATTCTACTCTTTAACCATATGTTTTGCATCATTTAGTTGTGATCATTGTATGATAATATTTGATGTAAGAGCTCAAATATGTTGATCTTATTCTCTGGTTTGTTAATGGAGTTTAATGTTTAAACCATAATTTCAATTTCCCTGCTGTTCAGTGGTCACATAGTTGAACTAAATAGTTGATTTTCTGTACTAGTTTCGGGAAGTGAAGATGCAAATGTTTACTTATATGATTTGACTCGGCCCAAGCACGCATGTGTTAACAAACTTCAGTTCTTTAATGGCTACCTCCGTGCAGAGAGATCCGAGGATGGGGGCCTCCATCCTGCGTCTCTTCTTCCATGACTGCTTCGTCAACGTACTGAGACATATACATATCTATATATTCTTCCCCTCGAAAGAAATTCAGAGGAATTAATTAGCTTCTTCAATTCTCAAGTGTTTGATATCTTTTGTTTCAGGGATGTGATGGATCGGTGTTGTTGGACGATACTCCGTGGTTGATCGGAGAGAAGAACGCCGGCGGGAACAGGAACTCCCTGCGCGGCTTTGAAGTCATCGATGCGATCAAGGCGAGGGTGGAAGCAACTTGGAACGCGACGGTGTCGTGTGCCGATATCTTGGCTCTCGCGGCTCGGGATGGTGTCGCATTGGTAATTAATCGATCAGTTTAATATGCTTTTTCTTCCAAAAATGTTCTGATACGTACTCTGT
This sequence comes from Curcuma longa, assembly GCF_044706935.1. Lineage (NCBI taxonomy): Eukaryota > Viridiplantae > Streptophyta > Magnoliopsida > Zingiberales > Zingiberaceae > Curcuma > Curcuma longa. The sequence goes on along the minus strand of NW_027430597.1, from coordinate 1,596 downwards.
CGAGTGTTTTGAATGATAATCACGAGTAACAGAATAAATATTTGGGGATTAAAGTTTGTTGAATTCTGTGGCAGCTTGGAGGACCAAGTTGGCAGGTGGATTTAGGGCGGCGGGATGGGCTGACGGCGAGCCGAGCGGCGGCGGAAGCCAATCTCCCGCCGTCGTCCTCGAGCCTGGCCGGCCTCATCGGGCTGTTCGGGACCAAAGGGCTCAGCCCCCGCGATCTGACTGCGCTGTCCGGCGCGCACACGATGGGCCGAGCCCGGTGCGTCAACTTCCGCGGTCACATCTACGCCGACAGAAACATCGACCCGAGCTTCGCCGCCTTCCGGCGGCAGACCTGCCCGGCCTTCGGCGGCGACGACAACTTGGTTCCGCTCGACACTCGGAGCCAGGACCTGTTCGACAACGGGAACTACCAGAACCTAGTGGTGGGCCGGGGACTGATGCACTCCGACCAGGAGCTCTTCAACGGCGGCTCACAGGACTCGCTGGTTGGGCTGTACAGCGTCAGTACGTTCGATTTCTCCCGCGACTTCGTAGCAGCGATGGTGAAGATGGGCAACATTGGCGTCCGCACAGGAAGGCGAGGAGAGATCAGATTGAACTGCAGAAGGTAAATTAACGGCCATCGTACGTCTCAGTGATCTACAATTGCTATTAATCGTGGAGTCAATGTTTCAAATGTTCTTGTATATCGTCAGCCGTCATGTTTCAAATGCTCAAGATCTGAAATTCTGATTGGTATAGTTTAAAGTCACTGGTTGGACTCCATGACCTCCCCAGAAAGTAGGTCGTCAAAAACTTAGAGTTCATGCTCTCTGTAGACACCTGAAATTCTTTGGCAAAGGGTACTAATATAAAAGAATGGGTCGTCTCAGTATTAAATAGTGCAGTAGCTAAATGCTGAAAAATAATTACTTGACCTGTTACGAGCGTAGAGGCACTAGTAGCTTCCTCTTTAGTGAGTGAGAATACTCTGACACTGGATGAAATTGGTGGGGCTTCCAACCTTCCCTGACTGAGATAGGGTCCCTCTAGTGTTGTTGCTATGTGGTGTAACTGCGCAGGCTTGCCTCCATATTGCATTGACTGTTGTTGAGGTGCCTTAAACTTGTTAGGACATGCTTTAGTCAGATATCTTTCTTGACCACATGAATAACATCCAGTCGTACCTAAAAGACAGGCTCCTGGATGTACTCTCCCACATTTAGGACAGGGAGGAAACTTGGTCTGCTTGTTTGCTGGACCTCCCTTTTGGTTACCTCCCACTACAAAAAAAAATTGATTCTGCAACGAATTTTGCAACGAATTATGTAAAAGAATTCGTTGCAAAAATTTTTGCAACGAATCTAAATTCGTTGCGAATAACTCGTCGCAAATATTAGCAACGAAAATTTATCTTTCGTTGCAAATTAGCAATGACTTTAGCGACGAATAATAGTTCGTTGTTGCAAATTTGCAACGAAGCCGTTCGTTGCTAATTTGCAACGAATAGAAGTTCGTTGCCAATTTGCAACGAACCTATTCATTGCAAATTTGCAACGAACCTATTCATTGCAAATTAGCAACGAATAGATTCGTTGCAAATTTGCA
>NW_027430596.1:0-1430 GCF_044706935.1 Curcuma longa | reverse complement strand
AAGAAAATATTATATTTTAATATAGAATTTTTAATTGTAGAATTTTCTAATTTATTAGAAAATTTAAATTAAGAAATTTATTTTCTAATTAATTAGATTTTCTTAATTAAAATTATATTTTCTAAAATAAAATATGTGATTAGATATGAAAAATTATTTTCTAATCTAATTAAAGAATTTTGATAAGATTCTGAAATTAGATTCTTAATCATATTTATTGATAAGATTTACGATGATTATAACTGGAAATAGTCATGATTAATTGTATTAATTATGAAATGTCATGTCATTCGTCATGATTAGTTGCATTAATTATGTCATGCCATTTATTGCTCATGTCATGTAGATAACTCGGTTATTGCATGAAAAGAGGACGAGACCTAAAATCCCATACAAAATTATTAAGGCTAGCACCTTCTACTAATATGGTTAGAACCAAAGTTTTCTTCCTTGTTTGGGTTGTTGGAACTCTCTCCAAGTTCGATTCTGTAAGTAAATATGTTTGAACCATCGAGGTATGACTCATGATTAGTGGGTTGACTTTAACTTGAAGCGTTGATTTGTTGGACTCTCTCCAAGGTCAATGTGGATAGAGGTGAAGTTCGGTGTTATGCATATGATGTATACGTGTTAATGTGTTAACAACTCGATATTTACGTAAACATTCAAGTAGTTGATAACATAATGTAATAGTTAGGAATACGTGATAATAATGATTTATAATACCTATCACTATAGATAAGAATGACTTGTTGGACTCTCTTCTAAGGTTGTTCTTATCTATAGTGGATATTAACCCATTTGGAGAAAACTTATAATCTCCCGAACTCAAAGTAAGAGCTCTTGAATTTGTAAAATGAATGGGATCAATTAATGTATGTAAATAAATTGCAAATCATCTCTTTTATATGCTCGATTGTATTTCTAGATTTTATTGATTACACATGCTATTTTTTATTGCGTATAATTTAGGACACCAATAATTTGACTGACTTTAACCTTTAGGACTGGTATAGGAATTTGAGAATTATTCTTAAAATCCATAATTACAAGTTTTATCTTGAGTCTGTTAAGAGAGAGTAGGCATGTGATGCCTCATTCACTTGATGTATTTTCCTAATCGAATGTGACACTATTTTCTCATCCACTCAAGTATTGGATATTGAGTGCGACTCTTATAGATGTGATAATATATAAGCCGAAGGAATAGTAGAAGATTCATCTTTAGAGTTGAAAAAATTATTATTATGTTCCTATTTTGATAAAGAATACCATTTTTATTTCTTGTTTCAATAGAAAAGGATTCCATTTTATTTTAGTAACGATTGTTGTTACCTAATTTTGAATGGAGTTCTTTATGGGACTAGAAACATTAAGTAATAATATCTACATGTTAGATATTTCCAACGAGGCATTCAATATCGAAACAA
>NW_027430595.1:0-2691 GCF_044706935.1 Curcuma longa | reverse complement strand
TTCAAAGATGCCTATAAACTAAAGGAGATAAATAGCCCCAAAGGCGTAGACTAACTGTATATAATATAAGAGTTGTACCTCTGCTACGCAGATGCATATAAATAGCCTTTGGGGCTATTTATCTCCTTTGGCTCGAGCCACTTTCATTAAATACGCGGAGGAGACTCTTAAGGAGGAAAGGATTCCACAGATAATCAAATCAAAGCTTCATTACTATCCTTAATTGACTATAATATAAGAAATAAGTGAATAGAATTTCTTTATATAAGAGTCATATAAGGATAGGAGAATAATACAGAAGCCCTCACCTCTTAATAACCCCTTGAAGAAGTCCTCTCGTCCCGGCGAACCCCTCTAGCCTATAAGCCCTCTCTATTGGAGCTACAGGGCACTTAGTTGAAGATAGCTTTCTCGGGGCAATTAACTACTATAAGAAGAACTTATAACTTACCCAATCACACCTATTATGAAGCTGCAGCAGCTGCTGTTTGAGGCTCCCATCCAAGCCGTCGTTATACTCGGCCCTTCTGTTCGCAGTTGAACTTTCTCGGCACAACAAACTACTGGAGAGGACTGGACAAGAACCTACCTCGTACGGGAAGGTACGAGCATAGCGACGTGAGTGAATTCCAAACATGTTGAAGAGCAGCTCGTCCAGGACTCATAAGAATGAAACCAAACAGTTGCATAACCGTTCAACTCATATTGAACCCGCTGGTGCCTAATCTGGAAAGAACCTCCTCCCCCCTCCTAAGAGTTGAGCGTAAGAGCTACAAATTAGAAGTCTTCTTCCTCTCCTGCTTATTCCTCTACTGGGGTTAATGGGGAGCTCAAAAGATTTAATGATTCAAGCAAGGGCAAGGGACAGCTCACTAAAGCGGGGTCTTCGTCCCATTCACATGCCCTTCCTAGTTATAGAACCAAAAACTCAATTGATTAAGGAATTCACACTTAGCAATAAGAACAAAGAGGTGCGAAGCCTCGTACGCTGGTCGAGTGACTTCCAATTAAAGTAGTCCCGATCAAGCTCTCTTATTAGTTGTCCCGTACTCAAAACCTAGAACTCAAAGTGCCGCTCCCGGAGTACTCGCTGACGCCGCTTCTCTTGTTCCTCGTACTTAGGTGCCATATCTTTCTCTTCTCCCCGTCCCCAGAGCCAGCAATTGCTTTCCCTCCTGAGCCCGAGGTGGGTTCTTACAAATCAAGTCCGGGAGCTACTTAACATGATTTCAGAGTTCGGATTGGGAAAGGAGCATATGCCTAAATCTCTTTCCTAGAACGATTGTAATTCCATCAACAGATCTTCACTTAATTAAGTTGAACCCATCACTTACACCTAGAACTCTGATCACTCACATTCCATTCACTCCTAAAAGGGAGTTCGGAAAGGTAGTTTATGCAGCCAGTTAAAAGAGCGTGAAAATAGTTTGAGTGCCTCCCTTGAGCAGCCGGAGAAAGAGCCAGCAACGGGCCCCTACTATAATATAATATAAGTAGTAGAACTTAAGTGAATTAATTTTCTTTATTATACTATATACTTTAGGGGCAATTTATCTCCTTCCATTAACTTGAACCAGGAACTCTCTTTCAACTGGAGCTACGCCTGCCGACTATCCGATTCCAGTCCTTGAAATTCCAGTTGTTTCTTGTTCCGCCCTGTATATATATTGGGGAGAGGTTAGAAATATTAGGAACTTTCTAGGAGATGTAGCCTTTTCAGAGAGGTTAGAATCTTCCTACTTATCGGACTCCACCAACGTACGAGGAGAGAGTTCATTATTTGACTCATACGCTGCGAACATAAAAGACAGCAGCTGTTCGGGGTGCCATAAACGACTCAAAGGGGTTAAAGCCGGAGTTGATTGATGAGCTTATACTTAGGGATAGGAGCGGGACTCTGATTTATAATAATGTTGACCGGCTCCCTTTGACAGTTCCAGAAGCAGAGGGAGCAGCTTCTTCCATCTCATCTCTCTAGCCCGCAGGAGTTCCGGCTGAGGGTGAGGACCCGGATAGAGAGAGACCTATGGCATCACAGTCGCCCCAGTGGCGGAGCTAGCAGCCTTTATTTAGGGAAAGTGAAATGGAGGGACGTGCTCGCAATACCGTAATTTAGGGCCGAGTGTAACGAATAGATCTTTCTACGTTTTGAATAGAGAAATTGCATAGCAGAGGAACTTATATTATAGTATGGCGGCCCTGTATATATATTTGAACTTATATTATAGTATGGCGGCCCTGTATATATATTTGAACTTATATTATAGTATGGCGGCCCTGTATATATATTTGAACTTATATTATAGTATGGCGGCCCTGTATATATATTGGGGCGTAAATTGCGTAGCAGAGGAGATAAATAGCCCCAAAGGGGCTATTTACGACTAATCCGCCATACTATATAAGTTCTCAATTTACTATATTAGGGGCAATTTCACTCCTCAATTTACTATATTAGGGCCCTGTATATATATTGGGGAGAGAAATAGCCCCAAAGGCTATTGTAGACTAATCCAATCGCCAAATATATAGTAAGGGGCGTAGCAGAGGAGATAAATAGCCCCAAAGGCTATTTACGACTAATCCGCCATACTATTAAATTCTCTGCTACGCGAGGAGATAAATAGCCCCTTTGGGGCTATTTACGACTAATCCGATCGCCAAAGGAGATAAATAGCCCCTTTGGCCCTG
>NW_027430594.1:0-1967 GCF_044706935.1 Curcuma longa | reverse complement strand
ACCCACTTCCTATGCCTTTCTTTCTCCTCTTCGGTAGCATTTCTTTCAGGCACGCTAGGACAGACCTCGTGAAGTACAAACTTGTACTCCTCGGCAGTCAAGACAATGTCCAAGTTCTATTTCCAATCTATATAGTTAGGACCAGTAAGTTTGTTTTCTTTGAGTATAACGGCTAGTGGGTTAAAAGTCATTCTGAAAGTCTTGAGAATCACAAAAGTGAGATTTGGTCAAAACTTTAGAACTTTAAAATTATATTGATTCCTCAAATAATATAATTTAAATTCACCAACACCTCAAACACCGGGAATTTAGTAAGCCACGATCGTGTGGACGTTTACTAATTCAAGCATTTGTAAGAGGAGGTTTTACCCATTAATTTTACTATCTTGTCAACTTAACTTTATGACAAGTAAAATTAATAGTTGGTTTATCTTTGGCCACACAAAATAATAGCAGTGACTCCGATGGGGAGGATACTATTATATGTGTTCTAAGTGTTCACCATTACTTGACACTAAGGTAATTATTTAGGATTGTGTCCCTTCAGATGGAGAAGATCACACGCTCTTAAATAATTTCCTATAGTCATCCATTAAGGAAGTTTGATCCAGTGATCCGCAAGCAAACTCATCCGATGGGGAGGAAGGCACTCAGAGCCAACACATAAGTTTGAATGCATCACTATCAAACCAGTAATGGAGGCCGCGGGATTTTTAAAAAAATCCCTCTCCCACTTAGTTATTTGGATTTGAGGAATTTTAATTATGTATGCATATTTAATTATTCCAAAATTGGTTTCCAGGTCGTGGCGAGGCACATCGGCCTTCTTGGTTATTGGAGCATCAACCACTTTCTTAGACAAAACCAATTAAGGACATCATTAAATTATGCATTCATAATTTCCCACTAAAACCCTTAGGTATTTTAATTATGTATACATATTAACTTGTTCAAAGAAATTGGTTTCCAGGCCGTGGCGAGGCACATCGGCCTTCTTGGTTATTGGATCATCAACCACTTTCTAAGACAAAACCAATTTTAAGAACTTATTAATAATGTACCCATAATGTCCCTCTAGACAAATCCTTAGGGGTTTTACCTATGTAATTTTATGCATAAAAGAAATAATATGCAATTACATAAACACAAGGGATATAATAAAAAATAGCATAAAGAATAAGCAATAAAATATGGAAAATATAATTTACATAATTTACAGTACAATAAACTTGACTTTCTGCAGCGCGCAATTAAACTATCCGTAGCACACATTGAATGTTGCATAACTCTAAGTTGTTGAAAGTTATAATACATCCGCAGCGCATAGGGAGCGCACTACAGAAAAGGACATCTGCAGCAAGCAGGCGCGCGCTGCAGAAAATTACATCCGCAGCACACAGGCCGCGAGCTGCGGATGTAATTTTCCACAGCGCGCGGCCCGCGTGCTGCGGATGCATTTTCCGCAGCGCGCGCCCCGCGCGCTGCGGATAATTATATTCTTAAAATATAATAAACATATATACACAAATATATAATACAAATACAAATAATTATAACCTGCTCAAAATACTGTAATATTTATAATCCAACATACAAATACCACATACAAATATCAAATAAAATCACACCAAAGATAACCATCAACATTTAGTTAGATAAAACAATCCAAACAAAAATTTATCATTACTACAAAAAGTATATGATCAAATCTATATCAGTCAGACAAAACTATAAACATTGATGCCCAAGCGACTGTGCTTCCTATTGCATCCTCAAGAAAAAGCATCTCTTCATTTGGTCGAATTAGCTCTACCTACTCCACGAAAACTCTATCAATCCAAACTTTCCAATAAGATCCACCAAAAGGAATGTGATGTACTTTTGCATCAGTGGCTTCTCGTGTGGTAGGGAGTGTCAAGTAAAGCCCATACTTCCAACCCTGTCCCCTTAGTGAACTACCTAATAGG